>NW_028128623.1:0-31611 GCF_965231255.1 Vanellus vanellus | reverse complement strand
CAAAAGCACCTGTTTTCGCTTTCGGCAAGCACCGGAGCGAAAAAGACAAACGTCCAGGTTTTGCTGCCACAGCAAAGGCGCCAGCGGGGAAAAGTAATGCTGGTTCTCACTGTCTCCTGGAAACCTTTCAAATGCCCCAGACAATTTGGCCCTCTCTGCTTTCCTGCGGACTCCATCCTCAAAAGCACCTGTTTTCGCTTTCGGCAGCCTCCGGAGCAAAAATACAAACGTCCACCTTTTGCTGCCACAGCAAAGGTGCCAGCGGGGAAAAGTAATGCTGGTCTTCATTGCCTCCTGGAACCTCTTCAAATGCCCCAGACAATTTGGCCCTCTCTGCTTTCCTGAGGACTCCATCCTCAAAAGCACCTGTTTTCGCTTTCGGAAACCTCAGGAGCAAAAAAGACAAACGTCCAGGTTTTGCTGCCACAGCAAAGGCGCCAGCGGGGAAAAGTAATGCTGGTTCTCACTGTCTCCTGGAACCCTTTCAAATGCCCCAGACAATTTTGCCCTCCCTGCTTTCCTGCGGACTCCATCCTCAAAAGCACCTGTTTTCGCTTTCGGCAGCCTCCGGAGCAAAAAAGACAAACGTCCAGCTTTTGCTGCCACAGCAAAGGTGCCAGCGGGGAAAAGTAATGCTGGTTCTCACTGCCTCCTGGAACCCTTTCAAATGCCACAGACAATTTGGCCCTCTCTGCTTTCCTGCGGAGTCTATCCTCAAAAGCGCCTTTTTTTACATTCGGCGCCCTCCGGTGGTAAAAAGACAAACGTCCAGCTTTTGCTGCCACAGCAAAGGTGCCAGCGGGGAAAAGTGATGCTGGTCCTCATTGCCTTTTGGAACTCTTTCAAATGCCCCAGACAATTTGGCCCTCTCTGCTTTCCTGCGGACTCCATCCTCAAAAGCACCTGTTTTCGCTTTTGGATATTTCAGGAGCAAAAAAGACAAACGTCCAGCTTTTGCTGCCACAGCAAAGGCGCCAGCGGGGAAAAGTAATGCTGGTTCTCACTGCCTCCTGGAACCCTTTCAAATGCCCCAGACAATTTGGCCCTCTCTGCTTTCCTGCGGACTCCATCCTCAAAAGCACCTGTTTTCGCTTTCGGCAGCCTCCGGAGCAAAAAAGACAAACGTCCAGCTTTTGCTGCCACAGCAAAGGTGCCAGCGGGGAAAAGTAATGCTGGTCTTCATTGCCTCCTGGAACCTCTTCAAATGCCACAGACAATTTGGCCCTCTCTGCTTTCCTGAGGACTCCATCCTCAAAAGCACCTGTTTTCGCTTTCGGCAGCGTCCGGAGCAAAAAAGAGAAACGTCCAGCTTTTGCTGCCACAGCAAAGGTGCCAGCGGGGAAAAGTAATGCTGGTTCTCACTGCCTCCTGGAACCCTTTCAAATGCCTCAGACAATTTGGCCCTCTCTGCTTTCCTGCGGACTCCATCCTCAAAAGCACCTGTTTTCGCTTTCGGCAGCCTCCGGAGCAAAAAAGACAAACGTCCAGCTTTGCTGCCACAGCAAAGGTGACAGCGGGGAAAAGTAATGCTGGTTCTCACTGTCTCCTGGAACCCTTTCAAATGCCACAGACAATTTGGCCCTCTCTGCTTTCCTGCGGACTCCATCCTCAAAAGCACCTGTTTTCGCTTTCGGCAACCTCCGGAGCAAAAAAAGACAAACGTCGAGGTTTTGCTGCCACAGCAAAGGTGCCAGCGGGGAAAAGTAATGCTGGTTCTCACTGCCTCCTGGAACCTCTTCAAATGCCACAGACAATTTGGCCCTCTCTGCTTTCCTGCGGACTCCATCCTCAAAAGCACCTGTTTTCGCTTTCGGCAGCCTCCGGAGCAAAAAAGACAAACGTCCAGCTTTTGCTGCCACAGCAAAGGTGCCAGCGGGGAAAAGTAATGCTGGTTCTCACTGCCTCCTGGAACCTCTTCAAATGCCACAGACAATTTGGCCCTCTCTGCTTTCCTGCGGACTCCATCCTCAAAAGCACCTGTTTTCGCTTTCGGCAGCCTCCGGAGCAAAAAAGACAAACGTCCAGCTTTTGCTGCCACAGCAAAGGTGCCAGCGGGGAAAAGTAATGCTGGTTCTCACTGCCTCCTGGAACCCTTTCAAATGCCACAGACAATTTGGCCCTCTCTGCTTTCCTGCGGACTCCATCCTCAAAAGCACCTGTTTTCGCTTTCGGCAGCCTCCGGAGCAAAAAAGACAAACGTCCAGCTTTTGCTGCCACAGCAAAGGTGCCAGCGGGGAAAAGTAATGCTGGTTATCACTGCCTCCTGGAACCCTTGCAAATGCCACAGACAATTTGGCCCTCTCTGCTTTCCTGCGGACTCCATCCTCAAAAGCACCTTTTTTCGCTTTCGGCAACCTCCGGAGCAAAAAAGACAAATGTCGAGGTTTTGCTGCCACAGCAAAGGTGCCAGCGGGGAAAAGTAATGCTGGTTCTCACTGCCTCCTGGAACCTCTTCAAATGCCACAGACAATTTGGCCCTCTCTGCTTTCCTGCGGACTCCATCCTCAAAAGCACCTGTTTTCGCTTTCGGCAGCCTCCGGAGCAAAAAAGAAAAACGTCCAGCTTTTGCTGCCACAGCAAAGGTGCCAGCGGGGAAAAGTAATGCTGGTCCTCATTGCCTCCTGGAACCTCTTCAAATGCCACAGACAATTTGGCCCTCTCTGCTTTCCTGCGGACTCCATCCTCAAAAGCACCTGTTTTCGCTTTCGGCAACCTCCGGAGCAAAAAAGACAAACGTCCAGCTTTTGCTGCCACAGCAAAGGTGCCAGCGGGGAAAAGTGATGCTGGTCCTCATTGCCTCCTGGAACCTCTTCAAATGCCACAGACAATTTGGCCCTCTCTGCTTTCCTGCGGACTCCATCCTCAAAAGCACCTGTTTTCGCTTTCGACAACCTCAGGAGCAAAAAAGACAAACGTCCAGCTTTTGCTGCCACAGCAAAGGTGCCAGCGGGGAAAAGTGATGCTTGTCCTCATTGCCTCCTGGAACCTCTTCAAATGCCACAGACAATTTGGCCCTCTCTGCTTTCCTGCGGACTCCATCCTCAAAAGCACCTGTTTTCGCTTTCGGCAACCTCCGGAGCAAAAAAGACAAACGTCCAGCTTTTGCTGCCACAGCAAAGGTGCCAGCGGGGAAAAGTGATGCTGGTCCTCATTGCCTCCTGGAACCTCTTCAAATGCCACAGACAATTTGGCCCTCTCTGCTTTCCTGCGGAGTCTATCCTCAAAAGCGCCTTTTTTCACTTTCGGCGCCCTCCGGAGGTAAAAAGACAAACGTCCAGCTTTTGCTGCCACAGCAAAGGTGCCAGCGGGGAAAAGTGATGCTGGTCCTCATTGCCTTTTGGAACTCTTTCAAATGCCCCAGACAATTTGACCCTCTCTGCTTTCCTGCGGACTCCATCCTCAAAAGCACCTGTTTTCGCTTTTGGATATTTCAGGAGCAAAAAAGACAAACGTCCAGCTTTTGCTGCCACAGCAAAGGCGCCAGCGGGGAAAAGTAATGCTGGTTCTCACTGCCTCCTGGAACCCTTTCAAATGCCCCAGACAATTTGGCCCTCTCTGCTTTCCTGCGGACTCCATCCTCAAAAGCACCTGTTTTCGCTTTCGGCAGCCTCCGGAGCAAAAAAAGACAAACGTCCAGCTTTTGCTGCCACAGCAAAGGTGCCAGCGGGGAAAAGTAATGCTGGTCTTCATTGCCTCCTGGAACCTCTTCAAATGCCACAGACAATTTGGCCCTCTCTCCTTTCCTGAGGACTCCATCCTCAAAAGCACCTGTTTTCGCTTTCGGCAACCTCCGGAGCAAAAAAGACAAACGTCCAGCTTTTGCTGCCAC
The DNA here is from genome assembly GCF_965231255.1 of Vanellus vanellus. Lineage (NCBI taxonomy): Eukaryota > Metazoa > Chordata > Aves > Charadriiformes > Charadriidae > Vanellus > Vanellus vanellus. The sequence goes on along the minus strand of NW_028128623.1, from coordinate 27,782 downwards.
AGCAAAGGTGCCAGCGGGGAAAAGTAATGCTGGTTCTCACTGCCTCCTGGAACCCTTTCAAATGCCCCAGACAATTTGGCCCTCTCTGCTTTCCTGCGGACTCCATCCTCAAAAGCACCTGTTTTCGCTTTCGGCAACCTCTGGAGCAAAAAAGACAAACGTCCAGCTTTTGCTGCCACAGCAAAGGTGCCAGCGGGGAAAAGTAATGCTGGTTCTCACTGCCTCCTGGAACCTCTTCAAATGCCACAGACAATTTGGCCCTCTCTGCTTTCCTGCGGACTCCATCCTCAAAAGCACCTGTTTTCGCTTTCGGCAGCCTCCGGAGCAAAAAAGACAAACGTCCAGCTTTTGCTGCCACAGCAAAGGTGCCAGCGGGGAAAAGTAATGCTGGTCTTCATTGCCTCCTGGAACCTCTTCAAATGCCACAGACAATTTGGCCCTCTCTTCTTTCCTGAGGACTCCATCCTCAAAAGCACCTGTTTTCGCTTTCGGCAGCGTCCGGAGCAAAAAAGAGAAACGTCCAGCTTTTGCTGCCACAGCAAAGGTGCCAGCGGGGAAAAGTAATGCTGGTTCTCACTGCCTCCTGGAACCCTTTCAAATGCCACAGACAATTTGGCCCTCTCTGCTTTCCTGCGGACTCCATCTTCAAAAGCACCTGTTTTCGCTTTCGGCAGCCTCCGGAGCAAAAAAGACAAACGTCCAGCTTTTGCTGCCACAGCAAAGGTGCCAGCGGGGAAAAGTAATGCTGGTTCTCACTGCCTCCTGGAACCCTTTCAAATGCCCCAGACAATTTGGCCCTCTCTGCTTTCCTGCGGACTCCATCCTCAAAAGCACCTTTTTCGCTTTCGGCAGCCTCCGGAGCAAAAAAGACAAACGTCCAGCTTTTGCTGCCACAGCAAAGGTGCCAGCGGGGAAAAGTAATGCTGGTTCTCACTGCCTCCTGGAACCTCTTCAAATGCCACAGACAATTTGGCCCTCTCTGCTTTCCTGCGGACTCCATCCTCAAAAGCACCTTTTTTAGCTTTCGGCAACCTCCGGAGCAAAAAAGACAAACGTCCAGGTTTTGCTGCCACAGCAAAGGTGCCAGCGGGGAAAAGTAATGCTGGTTCTCACTGTCTCCTGGAACCCTTTCAAATGCCCCAGACAATTTTGCCCTCCCTGCTTTCCTGCGGACTCCATCCTCAAAAGCACCTGTTTTCGCTTTCGGCAGCCTCCAGAGCAAAAAAGACAAACGTCCAGCTTTTGCTGCCACAGCAAAGGTGCCAGCGGGGAAAAGTAATGCTGGTTCTCACTGCCTCCTGGAACCCTTTCAAATGCCCCAGACAATTTGGCCCTCTCTGCTTTCCTGCGGACTCCATCCTCAAAAGCACCTTTTTTCGCTTTCAGCAACCTCCGGAGCAAAAAAGACAAACGTCCAGCTTTTGCTGCCACAGCAAAGGTGCCAGCGGGGAAAAGTAATGCTGGTTCTCACTGCCTCCTGGAACCCTTTCAAATGCCACAGACAATTTGGCCCTCTCTGCTTTCCTGCGGACTCCATCCTCAAAAGCACCTGTTTTCGCTTTCGGCAGCCTCCGGAGCAAAAAAGACAAACGTCCAGCTTTTGCTGCCACAGCAAAGGTGAAAGCGGGGAAAAGTGATGCTGGTCCTCATTGCCTCCTGGAACCTCTTCAAATGCCACAGACAATTTGGCCCTCTCTGCTTTCCTGCGGAGTCTATCCTTAAAAGCGCCTTTTTTCACTTTCGGCGCCCTCCGGTGGTAAAAAGACAAACGTCCAGCTTTTGCTGCCACAGCAAAGGTGCCAGCGGGGAAAAGTGATGCTGGTCCTCATTGCCTTTTGGAACTCTTTCAAATGCCCCAGACAATTTGGCCCTCTCTGCTTTCCTGCGGACTCCATCCTCAAAAGCACCTTTTTTTCGTATTTGGATATTTCAGGAGCAAAAAAGACAAACGTCCAGCTTTTGCTGCCACAGCAAAGGCGCCAGCGGGGAAAAGTAATGCTGGTTCTCACTGCCTCCTGGAACCCTTTCAAATGCCCCAGACAATTTGGCCCTCTCTGCTTTCCTGCGGACTCCATCCTCAAAAGCACCTGTTTTCGCTTTCGGCAACCTCCGGAGTAAAAAGACAAACGTCCAGCTTTTGCTGCCACAGCAAAGGTGCCAGCGGGGAAAAGTAATGCTGGTCTTCATTGCCTCCTGGAACCTCTTCAAATGCCCCAGACAATTTGGCCCTCTCTGCTTTCCTGCGGACTCCATCCTCAAAAGCACCTGTTTTCGCTTTCGGCAACCTCCGGAGCAAAAAAGACAAACGTCCAGGTTTTGCTGCCACAGCAAAGGCGCCAGCGGGGAAAAGTAATGCTGGTTCTCACTGTCTCCTGGAACCCTTTCAAATGCCCCAGACAATTTTGCCCTCCCTGCTTTCCTGCGGACTCCATCCTCAAAAGCACCTGTTTTCGCTTTCGGCAGCCTCCGGAGCAAAAAAGACAAACGTCCAGCTTTTGCTGCCACAGCAAAGGTGCCAGCGGGGAAAAGTAATGCTGGTTCTCACTGCCTCCTGGAACCCTTTCAAATGCCACAGACAATTTGGCCCTCTCTGCTTTCCTGCGGAGTCTATCCTCAAAAGCGCCTTTTTTTACTTTCGGCGCCCTCCGGTGGTAAAAAGACAAACGTCCAGCTTTTGCTGCCACAGCAAAGGTGCCAGCGGGGAAAAGTGATGCTGGTCCTCATTGCCTTTTGGAACTCTTTCAAATGCCCCAGACAATTTGGCCCTCTCTGCTTTCCTGCGGACTCCATCCTCAAAAGCACCTGTTTTCGCTTTTGGATATTTCAGGAGCAAAAAAGACAAACGTCCAGCTTTTGCTGCCACAGCAAAGGCGCCAGCGGGGAAAAGTAATGCTGGTTCTCACTGCCTCCTGGAACCCTTTCAAATGCCCCAGACAATTTGGCCCTCTCTGCTTTCCTGCGGACTCCATCCTCAAAAGCACCTGTTTTCGCTTTCGGCAGCCTCCGGAGCAAAAAAGACAAACGTCCAGCTTTTGCTGCCACAGCAAAGGTGCCAGCGGGGAAAAGTAATGCTGGTCTTCATTGCCTCCTGGAACCTCTTCAAATGCCACAGACAATTTGGCCCTCTCTGCTTTCCTGAGGACTCCATCCTCAAAAGCACCTGTTTTCGCTTTCGGCAGCGTCCGGAGCAAAAAAGAGAAACGTCCAGCTTTTGCTGCCACAGCAAAGGTGCCAGCGGGGAAAAGTAATGCTGGTTCTCACTGCCTCCTGGAACCCTTTCAAATGCCCCAGACAATTTGGCCCTCTCTGCTTTCCTGCGGACTCCATCCTCAAAAGCACCTGTTTTCGCTTTCGGCAGCCTCCGGAGCAAAAAAGACAAACGTCCAGCTTTTGCTGCCACAGCAAAGGTGACAGCGGGGAAAAGTAATGCTGGTTCTCACTGTCTCCTGGAACCCTTTCAAATGCAACAGACAATTTGGCCCTCTCTGCTTTCCTGCGGACTCCATCCTCAAAAGCACCTGTTTTCGCTTTCGGCAACCTCCGGAGCAAAAAAGACAAACGTCGAGGTTTTGCTGCCACAGCAAAGGTGCCAGCGGGGAAAAGTAATGCTGGTTCTCACTGCCTCCTGGAACCTCTTCAAATGCCACAGACAATTTGGCCCTCTCTGCTTTCCTGCGGACTCCATCCTCAAAAGCACCTGTTTTCGCTTTCGGCAGCCTCCGGAGCAAAAAAGAGAAACGTCCAGCTTTTGCTGCCACAGCAAAGGTGCCAGCGGGGAAAAGTAATGCTGGTTCTCACTGCCTCCTGGAACCCTTTCAAATGCCACAGACAATTTGGCCCTCTCTGCTTTCCTGCGGACTCCATCCTCAAAAGCACCTTTTTCGCTTTCGGCAGCCTCCGGAGCAAAAAAGACAAACGTCCAGCTTTTGCTGCCACAGCAAAGGTGCCAGCGGGGAAAAGTAATGCTGGTTCTCACTGCCTCCTGGAACCCTTTCAAATGCCACAGACAATTTGGCCCTCTCTGCTTTCCTGCGGACTCCATCCTCAAAAGCACATTTTTTCGCTTTCGGCAACCTCCGGAGCAAAAAAGACAAACGTCCAGCTTTTGCTGCCACAGCAAAGGTGCCAGCGGGGAAAAGTAATGCTGGTTCTCACTGCCTCCTGGAACCTCTTCAAATGCCACAGACAATTTGGCCCTCTCTGCTTTCCTGCGGACTCCATCCTCAAAAGCACCTGTTTTCGCTTTCGGCAGCCTCCGGAGCAAAAAAGACAAACGTCCAGCTTTTGCTGCCACAGCAAAGGTGCCAGCGGGGAAAAGTAATGCTGGTCCTCATTGCCTCCTGGAACCTCTTCAAATGCCACAGACAATTTGGCCCTCTCTGCTTTCCTGCGGACTCCATCCTCAAAAGCACCTGTTTTCGCTTTCGGCAACCTCCGGAGCAAAAAAGACAAACGTCCAGCTTTTGCTGCCACAGCAAAGGTGCCAGCGGGGAAAAGTGATGCTGGTCCTCATTGCCTCCTGGAACCTCTTCAAATGCCACAGACAATTTGGCCCTCTCTGCTTTCCTGCGGACTCCATCCTCAAAAGCACCTGTTTTCGCTTTCGGCAACCTCAGGAGCAAAAAAGACAAACGTCCAGCTTTTGCTGCCACAGCAAAGGTGCCAGCGGGGAAAAGTGATGCTTGTCCTCATTGCCTCCTGGAACCTCTTCAAATGCCACAGACAATTTGGCCCTCTCTGCTTTCCTGAGGACTCCATCCTCAAAAGCACCTTTTTTCGCTTTCGGCAACCTCCGGAGCAAAAAAGACAAACGTCCAGGTTTTGCTGCCACAGCAAAGGTGAAAGCGGGGAAAAGTAATGCTGGTTCTCACTGCCTCCTGGAACCTCTTCAAATGCCCCAGACAATTTGGCCCTCTCTGCTTTCCTGCGGACTCCATCCTCAAAAGCACCTGTTTTCGCTTTCGGCAGCCTCCGGAGCAAAAATACAAACGTCCACCTTTTGCTGCCACAGCAAAGGTGCCAGCGGGGAAAAGTAATGCTGGTCTTCATTGCCTCCTGGAACCTCTTCAAATGCCCCAGACAATTTGGCCCTCTCTGCTTTCCTGAGGACTCCATCCTCAAAAGCACCTGTTTTCGCTTTCGGCAACCTCAGGAGCAAAAAAGACAAACGTCCAGGTTTTGCTGCCACAGCAAAGGCGCCAGCGGGGAAAAGTAATGCTGGTTCTCACTGTCTCCTGGAACCCTTTCAAATGCCCCAGACAATTTTGCCCTCCCTGCTTTCCTGCGGACTCCATCCTCAAAAGCACCTGTTTTCGCTTTCGGCAGCCTCCGGAGCAAAAAAGACAAACGTCCAGCTTTTGCTGCCACAGCAAAGGTGCCAGCGGGGAAAAGTAATGCTGGTTCTCACTGCCTCCTGGAACCCTTTCAAATGCCACAGACAATTTGGCCCTCTCTGCTTTCCTGCGGAGTCTATCCTCAAAAGCGCCTTTTTTTACTTTCGGCGCCCTCCGGTGGTAAAAAGACAAACGTCCAGCTTTTGCTGCCACAGCAAAGGTGCCAGCGGGGAAAAGTGATGCTGGTCCTCATTGCCTTTTGGAACTCTTTCAAATGCCCCAGACAATTTGGCCCTCTCTGCTTTCCTGCGGACTCCATCCTCAAAAGCACCTGTTTTCGCTTTTGGATATTTCAGGAGCAAAAAAGACAAACGTCCAGCTTTTGCTGCCACAGCAAAGGCGCCAGCGGGGAAAAGTAATGCTGGTTCTCACTGCCTCCTGGAACCCTTTCAAATGCCCCAGACAATTTGGCCCTCTCTGCTTTCCTGCGGACTCCATCCTCAAAAGCACCTGTTTTCGCTTTCGGCAGCCTCCGGAGCAAAAAAGACAAACGTCCAGCTTTTGCTGCCACAGCAAAGGTGCCAGCGGGGAAAAGTAATGCTGGTCTTCATTGCCTCCTGGAACCTCTTCAAATGCCACAGACAATTTGGCCCTCTCTGCTTTCCTGAGGACTCCATCCTCAAAAGCACCTGTTTTCGCTTTCGGCAGCGTCCGGAGCAAAAAAGAGAAACGTCCAGCTTTTGCTGCCACAGCAAAGGTGCCAGCGGCGAAAAGTAATGCTGGTTCTCACTGCCTCCTGGAACCCTTTCAAATGCCCCAGACAATTTGGCACTCTCTGCTTTCCTGCGGACTCCATCCTCAAAAGCACCTGTTTTCGCTTTCGGCAGCCTCCGGAGCAAAAAAGACAAACGTCCAGCTTTTGCTGCCACAGCAAAGGTGACAGCGGGGAAAAGTAATGCTGGTTCTCACTGTCTCCTGGAACCCTTTCAAATGCCACAGACAATTTGGCCCTCTCTGCTTTCCTGCGGACTCCATCCTCAAAAGCACCTGTTTTCGCTTTCGGCAACCTCCGGAGCAAAAAAGACAAACGTCGAGGTTTTGCTGCCACAGCAAAGGTGCCAGCGGGGAAAAGTAATGCTGGTTCTCACTGCCTCCTGGAACCTCTTCAAATGCCACAGACAATTTGGCCCTCTCTGCTTTCCTGCGGACTCCATCCTCAAAAGCACCTGTTTTCGCTTTCGGCAGCCTCCGGAGCAAAAAAGACAAACGTCCAGCTTTTGCTGCCACAGCAAAGGTGCCAGCGGGGAAAAGTAATGCTGGTTCTCACTGTCTCCTGGAACCCTTTCAAATGCCCCAGACAATTTGGCCCTCTCTGCTTTCCTGCGGACTCCATCCTCAAAAGAACCTGTTTTTGCTTTTGGAAACCTCAGGAGCAAAAAAGACAAACGTCCAGCTTTTGCTGCCACAGCAAAGGTGCCAGCGGGGAAAAGTAATGCTGGTTCTCACTGCCTCCTGGAACCCTTTCAAATGCCACAGACAATTTGGCCCTCTCTGCTTTCCTGCGGACTCCATCCTCAAAAGCACATTTTTTCGCTTTCGGCAACCTCCGGAGCAAAAAAGACAAACGTCCAGCTTTTGCTGCCACAGCAAAGGTGCCAGCGGGGAAAAGTAATGCTGGTTCTCACTGCCTCCTGGAACCTCTTCAAATGCCACAGACAATTTGGCCCTCTCTGCTTTCCTGCGGACTCCATCCTCAAAAGCACCTGTTTTCGCTTTCGGCAGCCTCCGGAGCAAAAAATACAAACGTCCAGCTTTTGCTGCCACAGCAAAGGTGCCAGCGGGGAAAAGTAATGCTGGTCCTCATTGCCTCCTGGAACCTCTTCAAATGCCACAGACAATTTGGCCCTCTCTGCTTTCCTGCGGACTCCATCCTCAAAAGCACCTGTTTTCGCTTTCGGCAACCTCCGGAGCAAAAAAGACAAACGTCCAGCTTTTGCTGCCACAGCAAAGGTGCCAGCGGGGAAAAGTGATGCTGGTCCTCATTGCCTCCTGGAACCTCTTCAAATGCCACAGACAATTTGGCCCTCTCTGCTTTCCTGCGGACTCCATCCTCAAAAGCACCTGTTTTCGCTTTCGGCAACCTCAGGAGCAAAAAAGACAAACGTCCAGCTTTTGCTGCCACAGCAAAGGTGCCAGCGGGGAAAAGTGATGCTTGTCCTCATTGCCTCCTGGAACCTCTTCAAATGCCACAGACAATTTGGCCCTCTCTGCTTTCCTGAGGACTCCATCCTCAAAAGCACCTTTTTTCGCTTTCGGCAACCTCCGGAGCAAAAAAGACAAACGTCCAGGTTTTGCTGCCACAGCAAAGGTGCCAGCGGGGAAAAGTAATGCTGGTTCTCACTGCCTCCTGGAACCCTTTCAAATGCCCCAGACAATTTGGCCCTCTCTGCTTTCCTGCGGACTCCATCCTCAAAAGCACCTGTTTTCGCTTTCGGCAGCCTCCGGAGCAAAAAAGACAAACGTCCAGCTTTTGCTGCCACAGCAAAGGTGAAAGCGGGGAAAAGTGATGCTGGTCCTCATTGCCTCCTGGAACCTCTTCAAATGCCCCAGACAATTTGGCCCTCTCTGCTTTCCTGCGGACTCCATCCTCAAAAGCACCTGTTTTCGCTTTCGGCAGCCTGCGGAGCAAAAAAGACAAACGTCCAGCTTTTGCTGCCCAGCAAAGGTGCCAGCGGGGAAAAGTAATGCTGGTTCTCACTGCCTCCTGGAACCCTTTCAAATGCCCCAGACAATTTGGCCCTCTCTGCTTTCCTGCGGACTCCATCCTCAAAAGCACCTGTTTTCGCTTTCGGCAACCTCCGGAGCAAAAAAGACAAACGTCCAGCTTTTGCTGCCACAGCAAAGGTGCCAGCGGGGAAAAGTGATGCTGGTCCTCATTGCCTCCTGGAACCTCTTCAAATGCCACAGACAATTTGGCCCTCTCTGCTTTCCTGCGGACTCCATCCTCAAAAGCACCTGTTTTCGCTTTCGGCAGCCTCCGGAGCAAAAATACAAACGTCCACCTTTTGCTGCCACAGCAAAGGTGCCAGCGGGGAAAAGTAATGCTGGTCTTCATTGCCTCCTGGAACCTCTTCAAATGCCCCAGACAATTTGGCCCTCTCTGCTTTCCTGAGGACTCCATCCTCAAAAGCACCTGTTTTCGCTTTCGGAAACCTCAGGAGCAAAAAAGACAAACGTCCAGGTTTTGCTGCCACAGCAAAGGCGCCAGCGGGGAAAAGTAATGCTGGTTCTCACTGTCTCCTGGAACCCTTTCAAATGCCCCAGACAATTTTGCCCTCCCTGCTTTCCTGCGGACTCCATCCTCAAAAGCACCTGTTTTCGCTTTCGGCAGCCTCCGGAGCAAAAAAGACAAACGTCCAGCTTTTGCTGCCACAGCAAAGGTGCCAGCGGGGAAAAGTAATGCTGGTTCTCACTGCCTCCTGGAACCCTTTCAAATGCCACAGACAATTTGGCCCTCTCTGCTTTCCTGCGGAGTCTATCCTCAAAAGCGCCTTTTTTTACTTTCGGCGCCCTCCGGTGGTAAAAAGACAAACGTCCAGCTTTTGCTGCCACAGCAAAGGTGCCAGCGGGGAAAAGTGATGCTGGTCCTCATTGCCTTTTGGAACTCTTTCAAATGCCCCAGACAATTTGGCCCTCTCTGCTTTCCTGCGGACTCCATCCTCAAAAGCACCTGTTTTCGCTTTTGGATATTTCAGGAGCAAAAAAGACAAACGTCCAGCTTTTGCTGCCACAGCAAAGGCGCCAGCGGGGAAAAGTAATGCTGGTTCTCACTGCCTCCTGGAACCCTTTCAAATGCCCCAGACAATTTGGCCCTCTCTGCTTTCCTGCGGACTCCATCCTCAAAAGCACCTGTTTTCGCTTTCGGCAGCCTCCGGAGCAAAAAAGACAAACGTCCAGCTTTTGCTGCCACAGCAAAGGTGCCAGCGGGGAAAAGTAATGCTGGTCTTCATTGCCTCCTGGAACCTCTTCAAATGCCACAGACAATTTGGCCCTCTCTGCTTTCCTGAGGACTCCATCCTCAAAAGCACCTGTTTTCGCTTTCGGCAGCGTCCGGAGCAAAAAAGAGAAACGTCCAGCTTTTGCTGCCACAGCAAAGGTGCCAGCGGCGAAAAGTAATGCTGGTTCTCACTGCCTCCTGGAACCCTTTCAAATGCCCCAGACAATTTGGCACTCTCTGCTTTCCTGCGGACTCCATCCTCAAAAGCACCTGTTTTCGCTTTCGGCAGCCTCCGGAGCAAAAAAGACAAACGTCCAGCTTTTGCTGCCACAGCAAAGGTGACAGCGGGGAAAAGTAATGCTGGTTCTCACTGTCTCCTGGAACCCTTTCAAATGCCCCAGACAATTTGGCCCTCTCTGCTTTCCTGCGGACTCCATCCTCAAAAGCACCTGTTTTCGCTTTCGGCAACCTCCGGAGCAAAAAAGACAAACGTCCAGCTTTTGCTGCCACAGCAAAGGTGCCAGCGGGGAAAAGTAATGCTGGTTCTCACTGCCTCCTGGAACCTCTTCAAATGCCACAGACAATTTGGCCCTCTCTGCTTTCCTGCGGACTCCATCCTCAAAAGCACCTGTTTTCGCTTTCGGCAGCCTCCGGAGCAAAAAAGACAAACGTCCAGCTTTTGCTGCCACAGCAAAGGTGCCAGCGGGGAAAAGTAATGCTGGTTCTCACTGCCTCCTGGAACCCTTTCAAATGCCACAGACAATTTGGCCCTCTCTGCTTTCCTGCGGACTCCATCCTCAAAAGCACCTTTTTCGCTTTCGGCAGCCTCCGGAGCAAAAAAGACAAACGTCCAGCTTTTGCTGCCACAGCAAAGGTGCCAGCGGGGAAAAGTAATGCTGGTTCTCACTGCCTCCTGGAACCCTTTCAAATGCCACAGACAATTTGGCCCTCTCTGCTTTCCTGCGGACTCCATCCTCAAAAGCACCTTTTTTCGCTTTCGGCAACCTCCGGAGCAAAAAAGACAAACGTCCAGCTTTTGCTGCCACAGCAAAGGTGCCAGCGGGGAAAAGTAATGCTGGTTCTCACTGCCTCCTGGAACCTCTTCAAATGCCACAGACAATTTGGCCCTCTCTGCTTTCCTGCGGACTCCATCCTCAAAAGCACCTGTTTTCGCTTTCGGCAGCCTCCGGAGCAAAAAAGACAAACGTCCAGCTTTTGCTGCCACAGCAAAGGTGCCAGCGGGGAAAAGTAATGCTGGTCCTCATTGCCTCCTGGAACCTCTTCAAATGCCACAGACAATTTGGCCCTCTCTGCTTTCCTGCGGACTCCATCCTCAAAAGCACCTGTTTTCGCTTTCGGCAACCTCCGGAGCAAAAAAGACAAACGTCCAGCTTTTGCTGCCACAGCAAAGGTGCCAGCGGGGAAAAGTGATGCTTGTCCTCATTGCCTCCTGGAACCTCTTCAAATGCCACAGACAATTTGGCCCTCTCTGCTTTCCTGAGGACTCCATCCTCAAAAGCACCTTTTTTCGCTTTCGGCAACCTCCGGAGCAAAAAAGACAAACGTCCAGGTTTTGCTGCCACAGCAAAGGTGCCAGCGGGGAAAAGTAATGCTGGTTCTCACTGCCTCCTGGAACCCTTTCAAATGCCCCAGACAATTTGGCCCTCTCTGCTTTCCTGCGGACTCCATCCTCAAAAGCACCTGTTTTCGCTTTCGGCAGCCTCCGGAGCAAAAAAGACAAACGTCCAGCTTTTGCTGCCACAGCAAAGGTGAAAGCGGGGAAAAGTGATGCTGGTCCTCATTGCCTCCTGGAACCTCTTCAAATGCCCCAGACAATTTGGCCCTCTCTGCTTTCCTGCGGACTCCATCCTCAAAAGCACCTGTTTTCGCTTTCGGCAGCCTGCGGAGCAAAAAAGACAAACGTCCAGCTTTTGCTGCCCAGCAAAGGTGCCAGCGGGGAAAAGTAATGCTGGTTCTCACTGCCTCCTGGAACCCTTTCAAATGCCCCAGACAATTTGGCCCTCTCTGCTTTCCTGCGGACTCCATCCTCAAAAGCACCTGTTTTCGCTTTCGGCAACCTCCGGAGCAAAAAAGACAAACGTCCAGCTTTTGCTGCCACAGCAAAGGTGCCAGCGGGGAAAAGTGATGCTGGTCCTCATTGCCTCCTGGAACCTCTTCAAATGCCACAGACAATTTGGCCCTCTCTGCTTTCCTGCGGACTCCATCCTCAAAAGCACCTGTTTTCGCTTTCGGCAAGCACCGGAGCGAAAAAGACAAACGTCCAGCTTTTGCTGCCACAGCAAAGGCGCCAGCGGGGAAAAGTAATGCTGGTTCTCACTGTCTCCTGGAAACCTTTCAAATGCCCCAGACAATTTGGCACTCTCTGCTTTCCTGCGGACTCCATCCTCAAAAGCACCTGTTTTCGCTTTTGGATATTTCAGGAGCAAAAAAGACAAACGTCCAGCTTTTGCTGCCACAGCAAAGGTGCCAGCGGGGAAAAGTAATGCTGGTTCTCACTGCCTCCTGGAACCCTTTCAAATGCCACAGACAATTTGGCCCTCTCTGCTTTCCTGCGGACTCCATCCTCAAAAGCACCTTTTTTCGCTTTCGGCAACCTCCAGAGCAAAAAAGACAAACGTCCAGCTTTTGCTGCCACAGCAAAGGTGCCAGCGGGGAAAAGTAATGCTGGTTCTCACTGCCTCCTGGAACCCTTTCAAATGCAACAGACAATTTGGCCCTCTCTGCTTTCCTGCGGACTCCATCCTCAAAAGCACCTGTTTTCGCTTTCGGCAACCTCCGGAGCAAAAAAGACAAACGTCCAGCTTTTGCTGCCTCAGCAAAGGTGCCAGCGGGGAAAAGTAATGCTGGTTCTCACTGCCTCCTGGAACCTCTTCAAATGCCACAGACAATTTGGCCCTCTCTGCTTTCCTGCGGACTCCATCCTCAAAAGCACCTGTTTTCGCTTTCGGCAGCCTCCGGAGCAAAAAAGACAAACGTCCAGCTTTTGCTGCCACAGCAAAGGTGCCAGCGGGGAAAAGTAATGCTGGTCTTCATTGCCTCCTGGAACCTCTTCAAATGCCACAGACAATTTGGCCCTCTCTGCTTTCCTGAGGACTCCATCCTCAAAAGCACCTGTTTTCGCTTTCGGCAGCCTCCGGAGCAAAAAAGACAAACGTCCAGCTTTTGATGCCACAGCAAAGGTGCCAGCGGGGAAAAGTAATGCTGGTTCTCACTGCCTCCTGGAACCCTTTCAAATGCCACAGACAATTTGGCCCTCTCTGCTTTCCTGAGGACTCCATCCTCAAAAGCACCTGTTTTCGCTTTCGGCAACCTCAGGAGCAAAAAAGACAAACGTCCAGCTTTTGCTGCCACAGCAAAGGTGCCAGCGGGGAAAAGTATTGCTGGTTCTCACTGCCTCCTGGAACCCTTTCAAATGCCCCAGACAATTTGGCCCTCTCTGCTTTCCTGCGGAGTCTATCCTCTAAAGCGCCTTTTTTCACTTTCGGCGCCCTCCGGTGGTAAAAAGACAAACGTCCAGCTTTTGCTGCCACAGCAAAGGTGCCAGCGGGGAAAAGTAATGCTGGTCTTCATTGCCTCCTGGAACCTCTTCAAATGCCACAGACAATTTGGCCCTCTCTGCTTTCCTGCGGACTCCATCCTCAAAAGCACGTGTTTTCGCTTTCGGCAGCCTCCGGAGCAAAAAAGACAAACGTCCAGCTTTTGCTGCCACAGCAAAGGTGCCAGCGGGGAAAAGTAATGCTGGTTCTCACTGCCTCCTGGAACCCTTTCAAATGCCCCAGACAATTTGGCCCTCTCTGCTTTCCTGAGGACTCCATCCTCAAAAGCACCTGTTTTCGCTTTCGGCAGCCTCCGGAGCAAAAAAGACAAACGTCCAGCTTTTGCTGCCCAGCAAAGGTGCCAGCGGGGAAAAGTAATGCTGGTTCTCACTGCCTCCTGGAACCTCTTCAAATGCCACAGACAATTTGGCCCTCTCTGCTTTCCTGCGGACTCCATCCTCAAAAGCACCTGTTTTCGCTTTCGGCAACCTCAGGAGCAAAAAAGACAAACGTCCAGCTTTTGCTGCCACAGCAAAGGTGCCAGCGGGGAAAAGTAATGCTGGTTCTCACTGCCTCCTGGAACCCTTTCAAATGCCCCAGACAATTTGGCCCTCTCTGCTTTCCTGCGGAGTCTATCCTCTAAAGCGCCTTTTTTCACTTTCGGCGCCCTCCGGTGGTAAAAAGACAAACGTCCAGCTTTTGCTGCCACAGCAAAGGTGCCAGCGGGGAAAAGTAATGCTGGTCTTCATTGCCTCCTGGAACCTCTTCAAATGCCACAGACAATTTGGCCCTCTCTGCTTTCCTGCGGACTCCATCCTCAAAAGCACCTGTTTTCGCTTTCGGCAGCCTCCGGAGCAAAAAAGACAAACGTCCAGCTTTTGCTGCCACAGCAAAGGTGCCAGCGGGGAAAAGTAATGCTGGTCTTCATTGCCTCCTGGAACCTCTTCAAATGCCACAGATAATTTGGCCCTCTCTGCTTTCCTGAGGACTCCATCCTCAAAAGCACCTGTTTTCGCTTTCGGCAACCTCCGGAGCAAAAAAGACAAACGTCCAGCTTTTGCTGCCACAGCAAAGGTGCCAGCGGGGAAAAGTATTGCTGGTTCTCACTGCCTCCTGGAACCCTTTCAAATGCCCCAGACAATTTGGCCCTCTCTGCTTTCCTGCGGAGTCTATCCTCTAAAGCGCCTTTTTTCACTTTCGGCGCCCTCCGGTGGTAAAAAGACAAACGTCCAGCTTTTGCTGCCACAGCAAAGGTGCCAGCGGGGAAAAGTAATGCTGGTCTTCATTGCCTCCTGGAACCTCTTCAAATGCCACAGACAATTTGGCCCTCTCTGCTTTCCTGCGGACTCCATCCTCAAAAGCACCTGTTTTCGCTTTCGGCAGCCTCCGGAGCAAAAAAGACAAACGTCCAGCTTTTGCTGCCACAGCAAAGGTGCCAGCGGGGAAAAGTAATGCTGGTTCTCACTGCCTCCTGGAACCCTTTCAAATGCCCCAGACAATTTGGCCCTCTCTGCTTTCCTGAGGACTCCATCCTCAAAAGCACCTGTTTTCGCTTTCGGCAGCCTCCGGAGCAAAAAAGACAAACGTCCAGCTTTTGCTGCCCAGCAAAGGTGCCAGCGGGGAAAAGTAATGCTGGTTCTCACTGCCTCCTGGAACCCTTTCAAATGCCACAGACAATTTGGCCCTCTCTGCTTTCCTGCGGACTCCATCCTCAAAAGCACCTGTTTTCGCTTTCGGCAACCTCAGGAGCAAAAAAGACAAACGTCCAGCTTTTGCTGCCACAGCAAAGGTGCCAGCGGGGAAAAGTAATGCTGGTTCTCACTGCCTCCTGGAACCCTTTCAAATGCCCCAGACAATTTGGCCCTCTCTGCTTTCCTGCGGAGTCTATCCTCTAAAGCGCCTTTTTTCACTTTCGGCGCCCTCCGGTGGTAAAAAGACAAACGTCCAGCTTTTGCTGCCACAGCAAAGGTGCCAGCGGGGAAAAGTAATGCTGGTCTTCATTGCCTCCTGGAACCTCTTCAAATGCCACAGACAATTTGGCCCTCTCTGCTTTCCTGCGGACTCCATCCTCAAAAGCACCTGTTTTCGCTTTCGGCAGCCTCCGGAGCAAAAAAGACAAACGTCCAGCTTTTGCTGCCACAGCAAAGGTGCCAGCGGGGAAAAGTAATGCTGGTCTTCATTGCCTCCTGGAACCTCTTCAAATGCCACAGACAATTTGGCCCTCTCTGCTTTCCTGAGGACTCCATCCTCAAAAGCACCTGTTTTCGCTTTCGGCAACCTCCGGAGCAAAAAAGACAAACGTCCAGCTTTTGCTGCCACAGCAAAGGTGCCAGCGGGGAAAAGTGATGCTGGTCCTCATAGCCTCCTGGAACCTCTTCAAATGCCACAGACAATTTGGCCCTCTCTGCTTTCCTGCGGACTCCATCCTCAAAAGCACCTGTTTTCGCTTTCGGCAACCTCAGGAGCAAAAAAGACAAACGTCCAGCTTTTGCTGCCACAGCAAAGGTGCCAGCGGGGAAAAGTGATGCTTGTCCTCATTGCCTCCTGGAACCTCTTCAAATGCCACAGACAATTTGGCCCTCTCTGCTTTCCTGAGGACTCCATCCTCAAAAGCACCTTTTTTCGCTTTCGGCAACCTCCGGAGCAAAAAAGACAAACGTCCAGGTTTTGCTGCCACAGCAAAGGTGAAAGCGGGGAAAAGTAATGCTGGTTCTCACTGCCTCCTGGAACCTCTTCAAATGCCCCAGACAATTTGGCCCTCTCTGCTTTCCTGCGGACTCCATCCTCAAAAGCACCTGTTTTCGCTTTCGGCAGCCTCCGGAGCAAAAATACAAACGTCCACCTTTTGCTGCCACAGCAAAGGTGCCAGCGGGGAAAAGTAATGCTGGTCTTCATTGCCTCCTGGAACCTCTTCAAATGCCCCAGACAATTTGGCCCTCTCTGCTTTCCTGAGGACTCCATCCTCAAAAGCACCTGTTTTCGCTTTCGGCAACCTCAGGAGCAAAAAAGACAAACGTCCAGGTTTTGCTGCCACAGCAAAGGCGCCAGCGGGGAAAAGTAATGCTGGTTCTCACTGTCTCCTGGAACCCTTTCAAATGCCCCAGACAATTTTGCCCTCCCTGCTTTCCTGCGGACTCCATCCTCAAAAGCACCTGTTTTCGCTTTCGGCAGCCTCCGGAGCAAAAAAGACAAACGTCCAGCTTTTGCTGCCACAGCAAAGGTGCCAGCGGGGAAAAGTAATGCTGGTTCTCACTGCCTCCTGGAACCCTTTCAAATGCCACAGACAATTTGGCCCTCTCTGCTTTCCTGCGGAGTCTATCCTCAAAAGCGCCTTTTTTTACTTTCGGCGCCCTCCGGTGGTAAAAAGACAAACGTCCAGCTTTTGCTGCCACAGCAAAGGTGCCAGCGGGGAAAAGTGATGCTGGTCCTCATTGCCTTTTGGAACTCTTTCAAATGCCCCAGACAATTTGGCCCTCTCTGCTTTCCTGAGGACTCCATCCTCAAAAGCACCTGTTTTCGCTTTTGGATATTTCAGGAGCAAAAAAGACAAACGTCCAGCTTTTGCTGCCACAGCAAAGGCGCCAGCGGGGAAAAGTAATGCTGGTTCTCACTGCCTCCTGGAACCCTTTCAAATGCCCCAGACAATTTGGCCCTCTCTGCTTTCCTGCGGACTCCATCCTCAAAAGCACCTGTTTTCGCTTTCGGCAGCCTCCGGAGCAAAAAAGACAAACGTCCAGCTTTTGCTGCCACAGCAAAGGTGCCAGCGGGGAAAAGTAATGCTGGTCTTCATTGCCTCCTGGAACCTCTTCAAATGCCACAGACAATTTGGCCCTCTCTGCTTTCCTGAGGACTCCATCCTCAAAAGCACCTGTTTTCGCTTTCGGCAGCGTCCGGAGCAAAAAAGAGAAACGTCCAGCTTTTGCTGCCACAGCAAAGGTGCCAGCGGCGAAAAGTAATGCTGGTTCTCACTGCCTCCTGGAACCCTTTCAAATGCCCCAGACAATTTGGCACTCTCTGCTTTCCTGCGGACTCCATCCTCAAAAGCACCTGTTTTCGCTTTCGGCAGCCTCCGGAGCAAAAAAGACAAACGTCCAGCTTTTGCTGCCACAGCAAAGGTGACAGCGGGGAAAAGTAATGCTGGTTCTCACTGTCTCCTGGAACCCTTTCAAATGCCACAGACAATTTGGCCCTCTCTGCTTTCCTGCGGACTCCATCCTCAAAAGCACCTGTTTTCGCTTTCGGCAACCTCCGGAGCAAAAAAGACAAACGTCCAGCTTTTGCTGCCACAGCAAAGGTGCCAGCGGGGAAAAGTAATGCTGGTTCTCACTGCCTCCTGGAACCTCTTCAAATGCCACAGACAATTTGGCCCTCTCTGCTTTCCTGCGGACTCCATCCTCAAAAGCACCTGTTTTCGCTTTCGGCAGCCTCCGGAGCAAAAAAGACAAACGTCCAGCTTTTGCTGCCACAGCAAAGGTGCCAGCGGGGAAAAGTAATGCTGGTTCTCACTGTCTCCTGGAACCCTTTCAAATGCCCCAGACAATTTGGCCCTCTCTGCTTTCCTGCGGACTCCATCCTCAAAAGAACCTGTTTTTGCTTTTGGAAACCTCAGGAGCAAAAAAGACAAACGTCCAGCTTTTGCTGCCACAGCAAAGGTGCCAGCGGGGAAAAGTAATGCTGGTTCTCACTGCCTCCTGGAACCCTTTCAAATGCCACAGACAATTTGGCCCTCTCTGCTTTCCTGCGGACTCCATCCTCAAAAGCACATTTTTTCGCTTTCGGCAACCTCCGGAGCAAAAAAGACAAACGTCCAGCTTTTGCTGCCACAGCAAAGGTGCCAGCGGGGAAAAGTAATGCTGGTTCTCACTGCCTCCTGGAACCTCTTCAAATGCCACAGACAATTTGGCCCTCTCTGCTTTCCTGCGGACTCCATCCTCAAAAGCACCTGTTTTCGCTTTCGGCAGCCTCCGGAGCAAAAAATACAAACGTCCAGCTTTTGCTGCCACAGCAAAGGTGCCAGCGGGGAAAAGTAATGCTGGTCCTCATTGCCTCCTGGAACCTCTTCAAATGCCACAGACAATTTGGCCCTCTCTGCTTTCCTGCGGACTCCATCCTCAAAAGCACCTGTTTTCGCTTTCGGCAACCTCCGGAGCAAAAAAGACAAACGTCCAGCTTTTGCTGCCACAGCAAAGGTGCCAGCGGGGAAAAGTGATGCTGGTCCTCATTGCCTCCTGGAACCTCTTCAAATGCCACAGACAATTTGGCCCTCTCTGCTTTCCTGCGGACTCCATCCTCAAAAGCACCTGTTTTCGCTTTCGGCAACCTCAGGAGCAAAAAAGACAAACGTCCAGCTTTTGCTGCCACAGCAAAGGTGCCAGCGGGGAAAAGTGATGCTTGTCCTCATTGCCTCCTGGAACCTCTTCAAATGCCACAGACAATTTGGCCCTCTCTGCTTTCCTGAGGACTCCATCCTCAAAAGCACCTTTTTTCGCTTTCGGCAACCTCCGGAGCAAAAAAGACAAACGTCCAGGTTTTGCTGCCACAGCAAAGGTGCCAGCGGGGAAAAGTAATGCTGGTTCTCACTGCCTCCTGGAACCCTTTCAAATGCCCCAGACAATTTGGCCCTCTCTGCTTTCCTGCGGACTCCATCCTCAAAAGCACCTGTTTTCGCTTTCGGCAGCCTCCGGAGCAAAAAAGACAAACGTCCAGCTTTTGCTGCCACAGCAAAGGTGAAAGCGGGGAAAAGTGATGCTGGTCCTCATTGCCTCCTGGAACCTCTTCAAATGCCCCAGACAATTTGGCCCTCTCTGCTTTCCTGCGGACTCCATCCTCAAAAGCACCTGTTTTCGCTTTCGGCAGCCTGCGGAGCAAAAAAGACAAACGTCCAGCTTTTGCTGCCCAGCAAAGGTGCCAGCGGGGAAAAGTAATGCTGGTTCTCACTGCCTCCTGGAACCCTTTCAAATGCCCCAGACAATTTGGCCCTCTCTGCTTTCCTGCGGACTCCATCCTCAAAAGCACCTGTTTTCGCTTTCGGCAACCTCCGGAGCAAAAAAGACAAACGTCCAGCTTTTGCTGCCACAGCAAAGGTGCCAGCGGGGAAAAGTGATGCTGGTCCTCATTGCCTCCTGGAACCTCTTCAAATGCCACAGACAATTTGGCCCTCTCTGCTTTCCTGCGGACTCCATCCTCAAAAGCACCTGTTTTCGCTTTCGGCAGCCTCCGGAGCAAAAATACAAACGTCCACCTTTTGCTGCCACAGCAAAGGTGCCAGCGGGGAAAAGTAATGCTGGTCTTCATTGCCTCCTGGAACCTCTTCAAATGCCCCAGACAATTTGGCCCTCTCTGCTTTCCTGAGGACTCCATCCTCAAAAGCACCTGTTTTCGCTTTCGGAAACCTCAGGAGCAAAAAAGACAAACGTCCAGGTTTTGCTGCCACAGCAAAGGCGCCAGCGGGGAAAAGTAATGCTGGTTCTCACTGTCTCCTGGAACCCTTTCAAATGCCCCAGACAATTTTGCCCTCCCTGCTTTCCTGCGGACTCCATCCTCAAAAGCACCTGTTTTCGCTTTCGGCAGCCTCCGGAGCAAAAAAGACAAACGTCCAGCTTTTGCTGCCACAGCAAAGGTGCCAGCGGGGAAAAGTAATGCTGGTTCTCACTGCCTCCTGGAACCCTTTCAAATGCCACAGACAATTTGGCCCTCTCTGCTTTCCTGCGGAGTCTATCCTCAAAAGCGCCTTTTTTTACTTTCGGCGCCCTCCGGTGGTAAAAAGACAAACGTCCAGCTTTTGCTGCCACAGCAAAGGTGCCAGCGGGGAAAAGTGATGCTGGTCCTCATTGCCTTTTGGAACTCTTTCAAATGCCCCAGACAATTTGGCCCTCTCTGCTTTCCTGCGGACTCCATCCTCAAAAGCACCTGTTTTCGCTTTTGGATATTTCAGGAGCAAAAAAGACAAACGTCCAGCTTTTGCTGCCACAGCAAAGGCGCCAGCGGGGAAAAGTAATGCTGGTTCTCACTGCCTCCTGGAACCCTTTCAAATGCCCCAGACAATTTGGCCCTCTCTGCTTTCCTGCGGACTCCATCCTCAAAAGCACCTGTTTTCGCTTTCGGCAGCCTCCGGAGCAAAAAAGACAAACGTCCAGCTTTTGCTGCCACAGCAAAGGTGCCAGCGGGGAAAAGTAATGCTGGTCTTCATTGCCTCCTGGAACCTCTTCAAATGCCACAGACAATTTGGCCCTCTCTGCTTTCCTGAGGACTCCATCCTCAAAAGCACCTGTTTTCGCTTTCGGCAGCGTCCGGAGCAAAAAAGAGAAACGTCCAGCTTTTGCTGCCACAGCAAAGGTGCCAGCGGCGAAAAGTAATGCTGGTTCTCACTGCCTCCTGGAACCCTTTCAAATGCCCCAGACAATTTGGCACTCTCTGCTTTCCTGCGGACTCCATCCTCAAAAGCACCTGTTTTCGCTTTCGGCAGCCTCCGGAGCAAAAAAGACAAACGTCCAGCTTTTGCTGCCACAGCAAAGGTGACAGCGGGGAAAAGTAATGCTGGTTCTCACTGTCTCCTGGAACCCTTTCAAATGCCCCAGACAATTTGGCCCTCTCTGCTTTCCTGCGGACTCCATCCTCAAAAGCACCTGTTTTCGCTTTCGGCAACCTCCGGAGCAAAAAAGACAAACGTCGAGGTTTTGCTGCCACAGCAAAGGTGCCAGCGGGGAAAAGTAATGCTGGTTCTCACTGCCTCCTGGAACCTCTTCAAATGCCACAGACAATTTGGCCCTCTCTGCTTTCCTGCGGACTCCATCCTCAAAAGCACCTGTTTTCGCTTTCGGCAGCCTCCGGAGCAAAAAAGACAAACGTCCAGCTTTTGCTGCCACAGCAAAGGTGCCAGCGGGGAAAAGTAATGCTGGTTCTCACTGCCTCCTGGAACCCTTTCAAATGCCACAGACAATTTGGCCCTCTCTGCTTTCCTGCGGACTCCATCCTCAAAAGCACCTTTTTCGCTTTCGGCAGCCTCCGGAGCAAAAAAGACAAACGTCCAGCTTTTGCTGCCACAGCAAAGGTGCCAGCGGGGAAAAGTAATGCTGGTTCTCACTGCCTCCTGGAACCCTTTCAAATGCCACAGACAATTTGGCCCTCTCTGCTTTCCTGCGGACTCCATCCTCAAAAGCACCTTTTTTCGCTTTCGGCAACCTCCGGAGCAAAAAAGACAAACGTCCAGCTTTTGCTGCCACAGCAAAGGTGCCAGCGGGGAAAAGTAATGCTGGTTCTCACTGCCTCCTGGAACCTCTTCAAATGCCACAGACAATTTGGCCCTCTCTGCTTTCCTGCGGACTCCATCCTCAAAAGCACCTGTTTTCGCTTTCGGCAGCCTCCGGAGCAAAAAAGACAAACGTCCAGCTTTTGCTGCCACAGCAAAGGTGCCAGCGGGGAAAAGTAATGCTGGTCCTCATTGCCTCCTGGAACCTCTTCAAATGCCACAGACAATTTGGCCCTCTCTGCTTTCCTGCGGACTCCATCCTCAAAAGCACCTGTTTTCGCTTTCGGCAACCTCCGGAGCAAAAAAGACAAACGTCCAGCTTTTGCTGCCACAGCAAAGGTGCCAGCGGGGAAAAGTGATGCTGGTCCTCATTGCCTCCTGGAACCTCTTCAAATGCCACAGACAATTTGGCCCTCTCTGCTTTCCTGCGGACTCCATCCTCAAAAGCACCTGTTTTCGCTTTCGGCAACCTCAGGAGCAAAAAAGACAAACGTCCAGCTTTTGCTGCCACAGCAAAGGTGCCAGCGGGGAAAAGTGATGCTTGTCCTCATTGCCTCCTGGAACCTCTTCAAATGCCACAGACAATTTGGCCCTCTCTGCTTTCCTGAGGACTCCATCCTCAAAAGCACCTTTTTTCGCTTTCGGCAACCTCCGGAGCAAAAAAGACAAACGTCCAGCTTTTGCTGCCACAGCAAAGGTGCCAGCGGGGAAAAGTAATGCTGGTTCTCACTGCCTCCTGGAACCCTTTCAAATGCCCCAGACAATTTGGCCCTCTCTGCTTTCCTGCGGACTCCATCCTCAAAAGCACCTGTTTTCGCTTTCGGCAGCCTCCGGAGCAAAAAAGACAAACGTCCAGCTTTTGCTGCCACAGCAAAGGTGAAAGCGGGGAAAAGTGATGCTGGTCCTCATTGCCTCCTGGAACCTCTTCAAATGCCCCAGACAATTTGGCCCTCTCTGCTTTCCTGCGGACTCCATCCTCAAAAGCACCTGTTTTCGCTTTCGGCAGCCTGCGGAGCAAAAAAGACAAACGTCCAGCTTTTGCTGCCCAGCAAAGGTGCCAGCGGGGAAAAGTAATGCTGGTTCTCACTGCCTCCTGGAACCCTTTCAAATGCCCCAGACAATTTGGCCCTCTCTGCTTTCCTGCGGACTCCATCCTCAAAAGCACCTGTTTTCGCTTTCGGCAACCTCCGGAGCAAAAAAGACAAACGTCCAGCTTTTGCTGCCACAGCAAAGGTGCCAGCGGGGAAAAGTGATGCTGGTCCTCATTGCCTCCTGGAACCTCTTCAAATGCCACAGACAATTTGGCCCTCTCTGCTTTCCTGCGGACTCCATCCTCAAAAGCACCTGTTTTCGCTTTCGGCAAGCACCGGAGCGAAAAAGACAAACGTCCAGCTTTTGCTGCCACAGCAAAGGCGCCAGCGGGGAAAAGTAATGCTGGTTCTCACTGTCTCCTGGAAACCTTTCAAATGCCCCAGACAATTTGGCACTCTCTGCTTTCCTGCGGACTCCATCCTCAAAAGCACCTGTTTTCGCTTTTGGATATTTCAGGAGCAAAAAAGACAAACGTCCAGCTTTTGCTGCCACAGCAAAGGTGCCAGCGGGGAAAAGTAATGCTGGTTCTCACTGCCTCCTGGAACCCTTTCAAATGCCACAGACAATTTGGCCCTCTCTGCTTTCCTGCGGACTCCATCCTCAAAAGCACCTTTTTTCGCTTTCGGCAACCTCCGGAGCAAAAAAGACAAACGTCCAGCTTTTGCTGCCACAGCAAAGGTGCCAGCGGGGAAAAGTAATGCTGGTTCTCACTGCCTCCTGGAACCCTTTCAAATGCAACAGACAATTTGGCCCTCTCTGCTTTCCTGCGGACTCCATCCTCAAAAGCACCTGTTTTCGCTTTCGGCAACCTCCGGAGCAAAAAAGACAAACGTCCAGCTTTTGCTGCCTCAGCAAAGGTGCCAGCGGGGAAAAGTAATGCTGGTTCTCACTGCCTCCTGGAACCTCTTCAAATGCCACAGACAATTTGGCCCTCTCTGCTTTCCTGCGGACTCCATCCTCAAAAGCACCTGTTTTCGCTTTCGGCAGCCTCCGGAGCAAAAAAGACAAACGTCCAGCTTTTGCTGCCACAGCAAAGGTGCCAGCGGGGAAAAGTAATGCTGGTCTTCATTGCCTCCTGGAACCTCTTCAAATGCCACAGACAATTTGGCCCTCTCTGCTTTCCTGAGGACTCCATCCTCAAAAGCACCTGTTTTCGCTTTCGGCAGCCTCCGGAGCAAAAAAGACAAACGTCCAGCTTTTGATGCCACAGCAAAGGTGCCAGCGGGGAAAAGTAATGCTGGTTCTCACTGCCTCCTGGAACCCTTTCAAATGCCCCAGACAATTTGGCCCTCTCTGCTTTCCTGCGGACTCCATCCTCAAAAGCACCTGTTTTCGCTTTCGGCAACCTCAGGAGCAAAAAAGACAAACGTCCAGCTTTTGCTGCCACAGCAAAGGTGCCAGCGGGGAAAAGTATTGCTGGTTCTCACTGCCTCCTGGAACCCTTTCAAATGCCCCAGACAATTTGGCCCTCTCTGCTTTCCTGCGGAGTCTATCCTCTAAAGCGCCTTTTTTCACTTTCGGCGCCCTCCGGTGGTAAAAAGACAAACGTCCAGCTTTTGCTGCCACAGCAAAGGTGCCAGCGGGGAAAAGTAATGCTGGTCTTCATTGCCTCCTGGAACCTCTTCAAATGCCACAGACAATTTGGCCCTCTCTGCTTTCCTGCGGACTCCATCCTCAAAAGCACGTGTTTTCGCTTTCGGCAGCCTCCGGAGCAAAAAAGACAAACGTCCAGCTTTTGCTGCCACAGCAAAGGTGCCAGCGGGGAAAAGTAATGCTGGTTCTCACTGCCTCCTGGAACCCTTTCAAATGCCCCAGACAATTTGGCCCTCTCTGCTTTCCTGAGGACTCCATCCTCAAAAGCACCTGTTTTCGCTTTCGGCAGCCTCCGGAGCAAAAAAGACAAACGTCCAGCTTTTGCTGCCCAGCAAAGGTGCCAGCGGGGAAAAGTAATGCTGGTTCTCACTGCCTCCTGGAACCTCTTCAAATGCCACAGACAATTTGGCCCTCTCTGCTTTCCTGCGGACTCCATCCTCAAAAGCACCTGTTTTCGCTTTCGGCAACCTCAGGAGCAAAAAAGACAAACGTCCAGCTTTTGCTGCCACAGCAAAGGTGCCAGCGGGGAAAAGTAATGCTGGTTCTCACTGCCTCCTGGAACCCTTTCAAATGCCCCAGACAATTTGGCCCTCTCTGCTTTCCTGTGGAGTCTATCCTCTAAAGCGCCTTTTTTCACTTTCGGCGCCCTCCGGTGGTAAAAAGACAAACGTCCAGCTTTTGCTGCCACAGCAAAGGTGCCAGCGGGGAAAAGTAATGCTGGTCTTCATTGCCTCCTGGAACCTCTTCAAATGCCACAGACAATTTGGCCCTCTCTGCTTTCCTGCGGACTCCATCCTCAAAAGCACCTGTTTTCGCTTTCGGCAGCCTCCGGAGCAAAAAAGACAAACGTCCAGCTTTTGCTGCCACAGCAAAGGTGCCAGCGGGGAAAAGTAATGCTGGTCTTCATTGCCTCCTGGAACCTCTTCAAATGCCACAGACAATTTGGCCCTCTCTGCTTTCCTGAGGACTCCATCCTCAAAAGCACCTGTTTTCGCTTTCGGCAACCTCCGGAGCAAAAAAGACAAACGTCCAGCTTTTGCTGCCACAGCAAAGGTGCCAGCGGGGAAAAGTATTGCTGGTTCTCACTGCCTCCTGGAACCCTTTCAAATGCCCCAGACAATTTGGCCCTCTCTGCTTTCCTGCGGAGTCTATCCTCTAAAGCGCCTTTTTTCACTTTCGGCGCCCTCCGGTGGTAAAAAGACAAACGTCCAGCTTTTGCTGCCACAGCAAAGGTGCCAGCGGGGAAAAGTAATGCTGGTCTTCATTGCCTCCTGGAACCTCTTCAAATGCCACAGACAATTTGGCCCTCTCTGCTTTCCTGCGGACTCCATCCTCAAAAGCACGTGTTTTCGCTTTCGGCAGCCTCCGGAGCAAAAAAGACAAACGTCCAGCTTTTGCTGCCACAGCAAAGGTGCCAGCGGGGAAAAGTAATGCTGGTTCTCACTGCCTCCTGGAACCCTTTCAAATGCCCCAGACAATTTGGCCCTCTCTGCTTTCCTGAGGACTCCATCCTCAAAAGCACCTGTTTTCGCTTTCGGCAGCCTCCGGAGCAAAAAAGACAAACGTCCAGCTTTTGCTGCCCAGCAAAGGTGCCAGCGGGGAAAAGTAATGCTGGTTCTCACTGCCTCCTGGAACCCTTTCAAATGCCACAGACAATTTGGCCCTCTCTGCTTTCCTGCGGACTCCATCCTCAAAAGCACCTGTTTTCGCTTTCGGCAACCTCAGGAGCAAAAAAGACAAACGTCCAGCTTTTGCTGCCACAGCAAAGGTGCCAGCGGGGAAAAGTAATGCTGGTTCTCACTGCCTCCTGGAACCCTTTCAAATGCCCCAGACAATTTGGCCCTCTCTGCTTTCCTGCGGAGTCTATCCTCTAAAGCGCCTTTTTTCACTTTCGGCGCCCTCCGGTGGTAAAAAGACAAACGTCCAGCTTTTGCTGCCACAGCAAAGGTGCCAGCGGGGAAAAGTAATGCTGGTCTTCATTGCCTCCTGGAACCTCTTCAAATGCCACAGACAATTTGGCCCTCTCTGCTTTCCTGCGGACTCCATCCTCAAAAGCACCTGTTTTCGCTTTCGGCAGCCTCCGGAGCAAAAAAGACAAACGTCCAGCTTTTGCTGCCACAGCAAAGGTGCCAGCGGGGAAAAGTAATGCTGGTCTTCATTGCCTCCTGGAACCTCTTCAAATGCCACAGACAATTTGGCCCTCTCTGCTTTCCTGAGGACTCCATCCTCAAAAGCACCTGTTTTCGCTTTCGGCAACCTCCGGAGCAAAAAAGACAAACGTCCAGCTTTTGCTGCCACAGCAAAGGTGCCAGCGGGGAAAAGTGATGCTGGTCCTCATAGCCTCCTGGAACCTCTTCAAATGCCCCAGACAATTTGGCCCTCTCTGCTTTCCTGCGGACTCCATCCTCAAAAGCACCTGTTTTCTCTTTCGGCAACCACCGGAGCGAAAAAGACAAACGTCCAGGTTTTGCTGCCACAGCAAAGGTGCCAGCGGGGAAAAGTAATGCTGGTTCTCACTGCCTCCTGGAACCCTTTCAAATGCCCCAGACAATTTTGCCCTCTCTGCTTTCCTGCGGACTCCATCCTCAAAAGCACCTGTTTTCGCTTTCGGCAGCCTCCGGAGCAAAAAGACAAACGTCCAGCTTTTGCTGCCACAGCAAAGGTGCCAGCGGGGAAAAGTAATGCTGGTTCTCACTGCCTCCTGGAACCCTTTCAAATGCCCCAGACAATTTGGCCCTCTCTGCTTTCCTGCGGACTCCATCCTCAAAAGCACCTGTTTTCGCTTTCGGCAACCTCCGGAGCAAAAAAGACAAACGTCCAGCTTTTGCTGCCACAGCAAAGGTGCCAGCGGGGAAAAGTAATGCTGGTTCTCACTGTCTCCTGGAACCCTTTCAAATGCCACAGACAATTTGGCCCTCTCTGCTTTCCTGCGGACTCCATCCTCAAAAGCACCTGTTTTCGCTTTCGGCAACCTCCGGAGCAAAAAAGACAAACGTCGAGGTTTTGCTGCCACAGCAAAGGTGCCAGCGGGGAAAAGTAATGCTGGTTCTCACTGCCTCCTGGAACCTCTTCAAATGCCACAGACAATTTGGCCCTCTCTGCTTTCCTGCGGACTCCATCCTCAAAAGCACCTGTTTTCGCTTTCGGCAGCCTCCGGAGCAAAAAAGACAAACGTCCAGCTTTTGCTGCCACAGCAAAGGTGCCAGCGGGGAAAAGTAATGCTGGTTCTCACTGCCTCCTGGAACCCTTTCAAATGCCACAGACAATTTGGCCCTCTCTGCTTTCCTGCGGACTCCATCCTCAAAAGCACCTTTTTCGCTTTCGGCAGCCTCCGGAGCAAAAAAGACAAACGTCCAGCTTTTGCTGCCACAGCAAAGGTGCCAGCGGGGAAAAGTAATGCTGGTTCTCACTGCCTCCTGGAACCCTTTCAAATGCCACAGACAATTTGGCCCTCTCTGCTTTCCTGCGGACTCCATCCTCAAAAGCACCTTTTTTCGCTTTCGGCAACCTCCGGAGCAAAAAAGACAAACGTCCAGCTTTTGCTGCCACAGCAAAGGTGCCAGCGGGGAAAAGTAATGCTGGTTCTCACTGCCTCCTGGAACCTCTTCAAATGCCCCAGACAATTTGGCCCTCTCTGCTTTCCTGCGGACTCCATCCTCAAAAGCACCTGTTTTCGCTTTCGGCAGCCTCCGGAGCAAAAAAGACAAACGTCCAGCTTTTGCTGCCACAGCAAAGGTGCCAGCGGGGAAAAGTAATGCTGGTCTTCATTGCCTCCTGGAACCTCTTCAAATGCCACAGACAATTTGGCCCTCTCTGCTTTCCTGCGGACTCCATCCTCAAAAGCACCTGTTTTCGCTTTCGGCAACCTCAGGAGCAAAAAAGACAAACGTCCAGCTTTTGCTGCCACAGCAAAGGTGCCAGCGGGGAAAAGTGATGCTGGTCCTCATTGCCTCTTGGAACCT
>NW_028128624.1:0-25322 GCF_965231255.1 Vanellus vanellus | reverse complement strand
AGCTGGACGTTTGTCTTTTTACCACCGGAGGGCGCCGAAAGTGAAAAAAGGCGCTTTTGAGGATGGAGTCCGCAGGAAAGCAGAGAGGGCTTAATTGTCTGGGGCATTTGAAAGGGTTCCAGGAGGCAGTGAGAACCAGCATTACTTTTCCCCGCTGGCACCTTTGCTGTGGCAGCAAAAGCTGGACGTTTGTCTTTTTTGCTCCGGAGGCTGCCGAAAGCGAAAACAGGTGCTTTTGAGGATGGAGTCCGCAGGAAAGCAGAGAGGGCCAAATTGTCTGGGGCATTTGAACAGGTTCCAGGAGGCAGTGAGAACCAGCATTACTTTTCCCCGCTGGCACCTTTGCTGTGGCAGCAAAAGCTGGACGTTTGTCTTTTTTGCTCCGGACGCTGCCGAAAGCGAAAACAGGTGCTTTTGAGGATGGAGTCCGCAGGAAAGCAGAGAGGGCCAAATTGTCTGTGGCATTTGAAAGGGTTCCAGGAGGCAGTGAGAACCAGCATTACTTTTCCCCGCTGGCACCTTTGCTGTGGCAGCAAAAGCTGGACGTTTGTCTTTTTTGCTCCGGAGGCTGCCGAAAGTGAAAACAGGTGCTTTTGAGGATGGAGTCCGCAGGAAAGCAGAGAGGGCCAAATTGTCTGTGGCATTTGAAGAGTTTCCAGGAGGCAGTGAGAACCAGCATTACTTTTCCCCGCTGGCACCTTTGCTGTGGCAGCAAAAGCTGGACGTATGTCTTTTTTGCTCCGGAGGCTGCCGAAAGCGAAAACAGGTGCTTTTGAGGATGGAGTCCGCAGGAAAGCAGAGAGGGCCAAATTGTCTGGGGCATTTGAACAGGTTCCAGGAGGCAGTGAGAACCAGCATTACTTTTCCCCGCTGGCACCTTTGCTGTGGCAGCAAAAGCTGGACGTTTGTCTTTTTTGCTCCGGAGGCTGCCGAAAGCGAAAACAGGTGCTTTTGAGGATGGAGTCCGCAGGAAAGCAGAGAGGGCCAAATTGTCTGTGGCATTTGAAAGGGTTCCAGGAGGCAGTGAGAACCAGCATTACTTTTCCCCGCTGGCACCTTTGCTGTGGCAGCAAAAGCTGGACGTTTGTCTTTTTTGCTCCGGAGGTTGCCAAAAGCGAAAACAGGTGCTTTTGAGGATGGAGTCCGCAAGAAAGCAGAGAGGGCCATATTGTCTGTGGCATTTGAAAGAGTTCCAGGAGGCAGCGAGAACCAGCATCACTTTTCCCCGCTGGCACCTTTGCTGTGGCAGCAAAAGCTGGACGTTTGTCTTTTTACCACCGGAGGGCGCCGAAAGTGAAAAAAGGCGCTTTTGAGGATGGAGTCCGCAGGAAAGCAGAGAGGGCTTAATTGTCTGGGGCATTTGAAAGGGTTCCAGGAGGCAGTGAGAACCAGCATTACTTTTCCCCGCTGGCACCTTTGCTGTGGCAGCAAAAGCTGGACGTTTGTCTTTTTTGCTCCGGAGGCTGCCGAAAGCGAAAACAGGTGCTTTTGAGGATGGAGTCCGCAGGAAAGCAGAGAGGGCCAAATTGTCTGGGGCATTTGAACAGGTTCCAGGAGGCAGTGAGAACCAGCATTACTTTTCCCCGCTGGCACCTTTGCTGTGGCAGCAAAAGCTGGACGTTTGTCTTTTTTGCTCCGGACGCTGCCGAAAGCGAAAACAGGTGCTTTTGAGGATGGAGTCCGCAGGAAAGCAGAGAGAGCCAAATTGTCTGTGGCATTTGAAAGGGTTCCAGGAGGCAGTGAGAACCAGCATTACTTTTCCCCGCTGGCACCTTTGCTGTGGCAGCAAAAGCTGGACGTTTGTCTTTTTTTGCTCCGGAGGCTGCCGAAAGCGAAAACAGGTGCTTTTGAGGGATGGAGTCCACAGGAAAGCAGAGAGGGCCAAATTGTCTGTGGCATTTGAAAGGGTTCCAGGAGGCAGTGAGAACCAGCATCACTTTTCCCCGCTGGCACCTTTGCTGTGGCAGCAAAAGCTGGACGTTTGTCTTTTTTGCTCCGGAGGCTGCCGAAAGCGAAAATAGGTGCTTTTGAGGATGGAGTCCGCAGGAAAGCAGAGAGGGCCAAATTGTCTGTGGCATTTGAAAGAGTTCCAAGAGGCAGTGAGAACCAGCATCACTTTTCCCCGCTGGCACCTTTGCTGTGGCAGCAAAAGCTGGACGTTTGTCTTTTTTGCTCCGGAGGCTGCCGAAAGCGAAAACAGGTGCTTTTGAGGATGGAGTCCGCAGGAAAGCAGAGAGGGCCAAATTGTCTGGGGCATTTGAAAGGGTTCCAGGAGGCAGTGAGAACCAGCATTACTTTTCCCCGCTGGCACCTTTGCTGTGGCAGCAAAAGCTGGACGTTTGTCTTTTTTGCTCCGGACGCTGCCGAAAGCGAAAATAGGTGCTTTTGAGGATGGAGTCCGCAGGAAAGCAGAGAGGGCTTAATTGTCTGGGGCATTTGAAAGGGTTCCAGGAGGCAGTGAGAACCAGCATTACTTTTCCCCGCTGGCACCTTTGCTGTGGCAGCAAAAGCTGGACGTTTGTCTTTTTACCACCGGAGGGCGCCGGAAGTGAAAAAAGGCGCTTTTGAGGATGGAGTCCACAGGAAAGCAGAGAGGGCTTAATTGTCTGTGGCATTTGAAAGGGTTCCAGGAGGTAGTGAGAACCAGCATTACTTTTCCCCGCTGGCACCTTTGCTGTGGCAGCAAAAGCTGGACGTTTGTCTTTTTTGCTCCGGAGGCTGCCGAAAGCGAAAACAGGTGCTTTTGAGGATGGAGTCCGCAGGAAAGCAGAGAGGGCCAAATTGTCTGGGGCATTTGAACAGGTTCCAGGAGGCAGTGAGAACCAGCATTACTTTTCCCCGCTGGCACCTTTGCTGTGGCAGCAAAAGCTGGACGTTTGTCTTTTTTGCTCCGGACGCTGCCGAAAGCGAAAACAGGTGCTTTTGAGGATGGAGTCCGCAGGAAAGCAGAGAGGGCCAAATTGTCTGTGGCATTTGAAAGGGTTCCAGGAGGCAGTGAGAACCAGCATTACTTTTCCCCGCTGGCACCTTTGCTGTGGCAGCAAAAGCTGGACGTTTGTCTTTTTTGCTCCGGAGGCTGCCGAAAGCGAAAACAGGTGCTTTTGAGGATGGAGTCCACAGGAAAGCAGAGAGGGCCAAATTGTCTGTGGCATTTGAAAGGGTTCCAGGAGGCAGTGAGAACCAGCATCACTTTTCCCCGATGGCACCTTTGCTGTGGCAGCAAAAGCTGGACGTTTGTCTTTTTTGCTCCGGAGGCTGCCGAAAGCGAAAATAGGTGCTTTTGAGGATGGAGTCCGCAGGAAAGCAGAGAGGGCCAAATTGTCTGTGGCATTTGAAAGAGTTCCAAGAGGCAGTGAGAACCAGCATCACTTTTCCCCGCTGGCACCTTTGCTGTGGCAGCAAAAGCTGGACGTTTGTCTTTTTTACGACCGGAGGGCGCCCAAAGTGAAAAAAGGCGCTTTTGAGGATAGAGTCCGCAGGAAAGCAGAGAGGGCTTAATTGTCTGGGGCATTTGAAAGGGTTCCAGGAGGCAGTGAGAACCAGCATTACTTTTCCCCGCTGGCACCTTTGCTGTGGCAGCAAAAGCTGGACGTTTGTCTTTTTTGCTCCGGAGGCTGCCGAAAGCGAAAACAGGTGCTTTTGAGGATGGAGTCCGCAGGAAAGCAGAGAGGGCCAAATTGTCTGTGGCATTTGAAAGGGTTCCAGGAGGCAGTGAGAACCAGCATTACTTTTCCCCGCTGGCACCTTTGCTGTGGCAGCAAAAGCTGGACGTTTGTCTTTTTTGCTCCTGAGACTGCCGAAAGCGAAAACAGGTGCTTTTGAGGATGGAGTCCGCAGGAAAGCAGAGAGGGCTAAATTGTCTGTGGCATTTGAAAGGGTTCCAGGAGGCAGTGAGAACCAGCATTACTTTTCCCCGCTGGCACCTTTGCTGTGGCAGCAAAAGCTGGACGTTTGTCTTTTTTGCTCCGGAGGCTGCCGAAAGTGAAAACAGGTGCTTTTGAGGATGGAGTCCGCAGGAAAGCAGAGAGGGCCAAATTGTCTGTGGCATTTGAAGAGGTTCCAAAGCAGGTGAGAACCAGCAATTTACTTTTCCCGCTGGTACCTTTGCTGTGGCAGCAAAAGCTGGACGTTTGTCTTTTTTGCTCCGGAGGGCGCCGAAAGCAAAAACAGGTGCTTTTGAGGATGGAGTCCGCAGAAAGCAGAGAGGGCCAAATTGTCCTGTGGCATTTGAAAGGGTTCCAGGAGGCAGTGAGAACCAGCATTACTTTTCCCCGCTGGCACCTTTGCTGTGGCAGCAAAAGCTGGACGTTTGTCTTTTTTGCTCCGGAGGCTGCCGAAAGCGAAAACAGGTGCTTTTGAGGATGGAGTCCGCAGGAAAGCCAGAGAGGGCCAAATTGTCTGTGGCATTTGAAAGGGTTCCAGGAGGCAGTGAGAACCAGCATTACTTTTCCCCGCTGGCACCTTTGCTGTGGCAGCAAAAGCTGGACGTTTGTCTTTTTTGCTCCGGAGGCTGCCGAAAGCGAAAACAGGTGCTTTTGAGGATGGAGTCCGCAGGAAAGCAGAGAGGGCCAAATTGTCTGGGGCATTTGAAAGGGTTCCAGGAGGCAGTGAGAACCAGCATTACTTTTCCCCGCTGGCACCTTTGCTGTGGCAGCAAAAGCTGGACGTTTGTCTTTTTTGCTCCGGAGGCTGCCGAAAGCGAAAACAGGTGCTTTTGAGGATGGAGTCCGCAGGAAAGCAGAGAGGGCCAAATTGTCTGGGGCATTTGAAAGGGTTCAAGGAGGCAGTGAGAACCAGCATTACTTTTCCCCGCTGGCACCTTTGCTGTGGCAGCAAAAGCTGGACGTTTGTCTTTTTTGCTCCGGAGGCTGCCGAAAGCGAAAACAGGTGCTTTTGAGGATGGAGTCCACAGGAAAGCAGAGAGGGCCAAATTGTCTGTGGCATTTGAAAGGGTTCCAGGAGGCAGTGAGAACCAGCATTACTTTTCCCCGCTGGCACCTTTGCTGTGGCAGCAAAAGCTGGACGTTTGTCTTTTTTGCTCCGGAGGCTGCCGAAAGCGAAAATAGGTGCTTTTGAGGATGGAGTCCGCAGGAAAGCAGAGAGGGCCAAATTGTCTGGGGCATTTGAAAGAGTTCCAGGAGGCAGTGAGAACCAACATCACTTTTCCCCGCTGGCACCTTTGCTGTGGCAGCAAAAACTGGACGTTTGTCTTTTTACCACCGGAGGGCGCCGAAAGTGAAAAAAGGCGCTTTTGAGGATGGAGTCCGCAGGAAAGCGGAGAGGGCTTAATTGTCTGGGGCATTTGAAAGGGTTCCAGGAGGCAGTGAGAACCAGCATTACTTTTCCCCGCTGGCACCTTTGCTGTGGCAGCAAAAGCTGGACGTTTGTCTTTTTGCTCCGGAGGCTGCCGAAAGCGAAAACAGGTGCTTTTGAGGATGGAGTCCGCAGGAAAGCAGAGAGGGCCAAATTGTCTGGGGCATTTGAACAGGTTCCAGGAGGCAGTGAGAACCAGCATTACTTTTCCCCGCTGGCACCTTTGCTGTGGCAGCAAAAGCTGGACGTTTGTCTTTTTTGCTCCGGACGCTGCCGAAAGCTAAAACAGGTGCTTTTGAGGATGGAGTCCGCAGGAAAGCAGAGAGGGCCAAATTGTCTGTGGCATTTGAAAGGGTTCCAGGAGGCAGTGAGAACCAGCATTACTTTTCCCCGCTGGCACCTTTGCTGTGGCAGCAAAAGCTGGACGTTTGTCTTTTTTGCTCCGGAGGCTGCCGAAAGCGAAAACAGGTGCTTTTGAGGATGGAGTCCACAGGAAAGCAGAGAGGGCCAAATTGTCTGTGGCATTTGAAGGAGTTCCAGGAGGCAGTGAGAACCAGCATTACTTTTCCCTGCTGGCACCTTTCTGTGGCAGCAAAAGCTGGACGTTTGTCTTTTTTGCTCCGGAGGGCGCCGAAAGCAAAAATAGGTGCTTTTGAGGATGGAGTCCGCAGGAAAGCAGAGAGGGCCAAATTGTCTGGGGCATTTGAAGAGGTTCCAGGAGGCAGTGAGAACCAGCATTACTTTTCCCCGCTGGCACCTTTGCTGTGGCAGCAAAAGCTGGACGTTTGTCTTTTTTGATCCGGAGGCTGCCGAAAGCGAAAACAGCTGCTTTTGAGGATGGAGTCCGCAGGAAAGCAGAGAGGGCCAAATTGTCTGTGGCATTTGAAAGGGTTCCAGGAGGCAGTGAGAACCAGCATTACTTTTCCCCGCTGGCATCTTTGCTGTGGCAGCAAAAGCTGGACGTTTGTCTTTTTTGCTCCGGAGGCTGCCGAAAGCGAAAACAGGTGCTTTTGAGGATGGAGTCCGCAGGAAAGCAGAGAGGGCCAAATTGTCTGTGGCATTTGAAAGGGTTCCAGGAGGCAGTGAGAACCAGCATTACTTTTCCCCGCTGGCACCTTTGCTGTGGCAGCAAAAGCTGGACGTTTGTCTTTTTTGCTCCGGAGGCTGCCGAAAGCGAAAACAGGTGCTTTTGAGGATGGAGTCCGCAGGAAAGCAGAGAGGGCCAAATTGTCTGGGGCATTTGAAAGGGTTCCAGGAGGCAGTGAGAACCAGCATTACTTTTCCCCGCTGGCACCTTTGTTGTGGCAGCAAAAGCTGGACGTTTGTCTTTTTTGCTCCGGAGGTTGCCGAAAGCGAAAACAGGTGCTTTTGAGGATGGAGTCCGCAGGAAAGCAGAGAGGGCCAAATTGTCTGGGGCATTTGAAGAGGTTCCAGGAGGCAGTGAGAACCAGCATTACTTTTCCCCGCTGGCACCTTTGCTGTGGCAGCAAAAGCTGGACGTTTGTCTTTTTTGCTCCGGAGGTTGCCGAAAGCGAAAACAGGTGCTTTTGAGGATGGAGTCCGCAGGAAAGCAGAGAGGGCCAAATTGTCTGGGGCATTTGAAGAGGTTCCAGGAGGCAGTGAGAACCAGCATTACTTTTCCCCGCTGGCACCTTTGCTGTGGCAGCAAAAGCTGGACGTTTGTCTTTTTTGCTCCGGAGGCTGCCGAAAGCGAAAACAGGTGCTTTTGAGGATGGAGTCCACAGGAAAGCAGAGAGGGCCAAATTGTCTGTGGCATTTGAAAGGGTTCCAGGAGGCAGTGAGAACCAGCATTACTTTTCCCCGCTGGCACCTTTGCTGTGGCAGCAAAAGCTGGACGTTTGTATTTTTTGCAATGGAGGCTGCCGAAAGCGAAAACAGGTGCTTTTGAGGATGGAGTCCGCAGGAAAGCAGAGAGGGCCAAATTGTCTGTGGCATTTGAAAGGGTTCCAGGAGGCAGTGAGAACCAGCATTACTTTTCCCCGCTGGCACCTTTGCTGTGGCAGCAAAAGCTGGACGTTTGTCTTTTTTGCTCCGGAGGCTGCCGAAAGCGAAAACAGGTGCTTTTGAGGATGGAGTCCGCAGGAAAGTAGAGAGGGCCAAATTGTCTGTGGCATTTGAAAGGGTTCCAGGAGGCAGTGAGAACCAGCATTACTTTTCCCCGCTGGCACCTTTGCTGTGGCAGCAAAAGCTGGACGTTTGTCTTTTTTGCTCCGGACGCTGCCGAAAGCGAAAACAGGTGCTTTTGAGGATGGAGTCCGCAGCAAAGCAGAGAGGGCCAAATTGTCTGTGGCATTTGAACAGGTTCCAGGAGGCAGTGAGAACCAGCATTACTTTTCCCCGCTGGCACCTTTGCTGTGGCAGCAAAAGCTGGACGTTTGTCTTTTTTGCTCCGGACGCTGCCGAAAGCGAAAACAGGTGCTTTTGAGGATGGAGTCCGCAGGAAAGCAGAGAGGGCCAAATTGTCTGGGGCATTTGAAAGGGTTCCAGGAGGCAGTGAGAACCAGCATTACTTTTCCCCGCTGGCACCTTTGCTGTGGCAGCAAAAGCTGGACGTTTGTCTTTTTTGCTCCGGAGGCTGCCGAAAGCGAAAACAGGTGCTTTTGAGGATGGAGTCCGCAGGAAAGCAGAGAGGGCCAAATTGTCTGGGGCATTTGAAAGGGTTCCAGGAGGCAGTGAGAACCAGCATTACTTTTCCCCGCTGGCACCTTTGCTGTGGCAGCAAAAGCTGAACGTTTGTCTTTTTTGCTCCGGAGGCTGCCGAAAGCGAAAATAGGTGCTTTTGAGGATGGAGTCCGCAGGAAAGCAGAGAGGGCCAAATTGTCTGGGGCATTTGAAAGGGTTCAAGGAGGCAGTGAGAACCAGCATCACTTTTCCCCGCTGGCACCTTTGCTGTGGCAGCAAAAGCTGGACGTTTGTCTTTTTACCACCGGAGGGCGCCGAAAGTGAAAAAAGGCGCTTTTGAGGATGGAGTCCGCAGGAAAGCAGAGAGGGCTTAATTGTCTGGGGCATTTGAAAGGGTTCCAGGAGGCAGTGAGAACCAGCATTACTTTTCCCCGCTGGCACCTTTGCTGTGGCAGCAAAAGCTGGACGTTTGTCTTTTTTGCTCCGGAGGCTGCCGAAAGCGAAAACAGGTGCTTTTGAGGATGGAGTCCGCAGGAAAGCAGAGAGGGCCAAATTGTCTGGGGCATTTGAAGAGGTTCCAGGAGGCAGTGAGAACCAGCATTACTTTTCCCCGCTGGCACCTTTGCTGTGGCAGCAAAAGCTGGACGTTTGTCTTTTTTGCTCCGGAGGCTGCCGAAAGCGAAAACAGGTGCTTTTGAGGATGGAGTCCACAGGAAAGCAGAGAGGGCCAAATTGTCTGTGGCATTTGAAAGGGTTCCAGGAGGCAGTGAGAACCAGCATCACTTTTCCCCGCTGGCACCTTTGCTGTGGCAGCAAAAGCTGGACGTTTGTCTTTTTTGCTCCGGAGGCTGCCGAAAGCGAATACAGGTGCTTTTGAGGATGGAGTCCGCAGGAAAGCAGAGAGGGCCAAATTGTCTGGGGCATTTGAAGAGGTTCCAGGAGGCAGTGAGAACCAGCATCACTTTTCCCCGCTGGCACCTTTGCTGTGGCAGCAAAAGCTGGACGTTTGTCTTTTTTGCTCCGGACGCTGCCGAAAGCGAATACAGGTGCTTTTGAGGATGGAGTCCGCAGGAAAGCAGAGAGGGCCAAATTGTCTGTGGCATTTGAAAGGGTTCCAGGAGGCAGTGAGAACCAGCATCACTTTTCCCCGCTGGCACCTTTGCTGTGGCAGCAAAAGCTGGACGTTTGTCTTTTTACGACCGGAGGGCGCTGAAAGCGAAAACAGGTGCTTTTGAGGATAGAGTCCGCAGCAAAGCAGAGAGGGCCAAATTGTCTGTGGCATTTGAAAGGGTTCCAGGAGGCAGTGAGAACCAGCATTACTTTTCCCCGCTGGCACCTTTGCTGTGGCAGCAAAAGCTGGACGTTTGTCTTTTTTGCTCCGGAGGCTGCCGAAAGCGAAAACAGGTGCTTTTGAGGATGGAGTCCGCAGGAAAGCAGAGAGGGCCAAATTGTCTGTGGCATTTGAAAGGGTTCCAGGAGGCAGTGAGAACCAGCATTACTTTTCCCCGCTGGCACCTTTGCTGTGGCAGCAAAAGCTGGACGTTTGTCTTTTTTGCT
The DNA here is from genome assembly GCF_965231255.1 of Vanellus vanellus. NCBI lineage: Eukaryota > Metazoa > Chordata > Aves > Charadriiformes > Charadriidae > Vanellus > Vanellus vanellus. The sequence goes on along the minus strand of NW_028128624.1, from coordinate 15,809 downwards.
CCGGAGGCTGCCGAAAGCGAAAACAGGTGCTTTTGAGGATGGAGTCCGCAGGAAAGCAGAGAGGGCCAAATTGTCTGTGGCATTTGAAAGGGTTCCAGGAGGCAGTGAGAACCAGCATCACTTTTCCCCGCTGGCACCTTTGCTGTGGCAGCAAAAGCTGGACGTTTGTCTTTTTTGCTCCGGAGGCTGCCGAAAGCGAAAACAGGTGCTTTTGAGGATGGAGTCCGCAGGAAAGCAGAGAGGGCCAAATTGTCTGTGGCATTTGAAAGGGTTCCAGGAGGCAGTGAGAACCAGCATTACTTTTCCCCGCTGGCACCTTTGCTGTGGCAGCAAAAGCTGGACGTTTGTCTTTTTTGCTCCGGAGGCTGCCGAAAGCGAAAACAGGTGCTTTTGAGGATGGAGTCCGCAGGAAAGCAGAGAGGGCCAAATTGTCTGGGGCATTTGAAGAGGTTCCAGGAGGCAGTGAGAACCAGCATTACTTTTCCCCGCTGGCACCTTTGCTGTGGCAGCAAAAGCTGGACGTTTGTCTTTTTTGCTCCGGAGGCTGCCGAAAGCGAAAACAGGTGCTTTTGAGGATGGAGTCCGCAGGAAAGCAGAGAGGGCCAAATTGTCTGGGGCATTTGAAAGGGTTCCAGGAGGCAGTGAGAACCAGCATTACTTTTCCCCGCTGGCACCTTTGCTGTGGCAGCAAAAGCTGGACGTTTGTCTTTTTTGCTCCGGAGGTTGCCAAAAGCGAAAACAGGTGCTTTTGAGGATGGAGTCCGCAGGAAAGCAGAGAGGGCCAAATTGTCTGGGGCATTTGAAGAGGTTCCAGGAGGCAGTGAAAACCAGCATTACTTTTCCCCGCTGGCACCTTTGCTGTGGCAGCAAAAGCTGGACGTTTGTCTTTTTTGCTCCGGAGGCTGCCGAAAGCGAAAACAGGTGCTTTTGAGGATGGAGTCCACAGGAAAGCAGAGAGGGCCAAATTGTCTGTGGCATTTGAAAGGGTTCCAGGAGGCAGTGAGAACCAGCATTACTTTTCCCCGCTGGCACCTTTGCTGTGGCAGCAAAAGCTGGACGTTTGTCTTTTTTGCTCCGGAGGCTGCCGAAAGCGAAAACAGGTGCTTTTGAGGATGGAGTCCGCAGGAAAGCAGAGAGGGCTTAATTGTCTGGGGCATTTGAACAGGTTCCAGGAGGCAGTGAGAACCAGCATTACTTTTCCCCGCTGGCACCTTTGCTGTGGCAGCAAAAGCTGGACGTTTGTCTTTTTTGCTCCGGACGCTGCCGAAAGCGAAAACAGGTGCTTTTGAGGATGGAGTCCGCAGGAAAGCAGAGAGGGCCAAATTGTCTGGGGCATTTGAAAGGGTTCCAGGAGGCAGTGAGAACCAGCATTACTTTTCCCCGCTGGCACCTTTGCTGTGGCAGCAAAAGCTGGACGTTTGTCTTTTTTGCTCCGGAGGCTGCCGAAAGCGAAAACAGGTGCTTTTGAGGATGGAGTCCACAGGAAAGCAGAGAGGGCCAAATTGTCTGTGGCATTTGAAAGGGTTCCAGGAGGCAGTGAGAACCAGCATTACTTTTCCCCGCTGGCACCTTTGCTGTGGCAGCAAAAGCTGGACGTTTGTCTTTTTTGCTCCGGAGGCTGCCGAAAGCGAAAATAGGTGCTTTTGAGCATGGAGTCCGCAGGAAAGCAGAGAGGGCTAAATTGTCTGGGGCATTTGAAAGAGTTCCAGGAGGCAGTGAGAACCAGCATCACTTTTCCCCGCTGGCACCTTTGCTGTGGCAGCAAAAGCTGGACGTTTGTCTTTTTACCACCGGAGGGCGCCGAAAGTGAAAAAAGGCGCTTTTGAGGATGGAGTCCGCAGGAAAGCAGAGAGGGCTTAATTGTCTGGGGCATTTGAAAGGGTTCCAGGAGGCAGTGAGAACCAGCATTACTTTTCCCCGCTGGCACCTTTGCTGTGGCAGCAAAAGCTGGACGTTTGTCTTTTTTGCTCCGGAGGCTGCCGAAAGCGAAAACAGGTGCTTTTGAGGATGGAGTCCGCAGGAAAGCAGAGAGGGCCAAATTGTCTGTGGCATTTGAAAGGGTTCCAGGAGGCAGTGAGAACCAGCATTACTTTTCCCCGCTGGCACCTTTGCTGTGGCAGCAAAAGCTGGACGTTTGTCTTTTTTGCTCCGGAGGCTGCCGAAAGCGAAAACAGGTGCTTTTGAGGATGGAGTCCGCAGGAAAGCAGAGAGGGCCAAATTGTCTGTGGCATTTGAAAGGGTTCCAGGAGGCAGTGAGAACCAGCATTACTTTTCCCCGCTGGCACCTTTGCTGTGGCAGCAAAAGCTGGACGTTTGTCTTTTTTGCTCCGGAGGCTGCCGAAAGCGAAAACAGGTGCTTTTGAGGATGGAGTCCACAGGAAAGCAGAGAGGGCCAAATTGTCTGTGGCATTTGAAAGGGTTCCAGGAGGCAGTGAGAACCAGCATCACTTTTCCCCGCTGGCACCTTTGCTGTGGCAGCAAAAGCTGGACGTTTGTCTTTTTTGCTCCGGAGGCTGCCGAAAGCGAAAACAGGTGCTTTTGAGGATGGAGTCCGCAGGAAAGCAGAGAGGGCCAAATTGTCTGGGGCATTTGAAGAGGTTCCAGGAGGCAGTGAGAACCAGCATTACTTTTCCCCGCTGGCACCTTTGCTGTGGCAGCAAAAGCTGGACGTTTGTCTTTTTTGCTCCGGAGGTTGCCAAAAGCGAAAACAGGTGCTTTTGAGGATGGAGTCCGCAGGAAAGCAGAGAGGGCCAAATTGTCTGGGGCATTTGAAGAGGTTCCAGGAGGCAGTGAGAACCAGCATTACTTTTCCCCGCTGGCACCTTTGCTGTGGCAGCAAAAGCTGGACGTTTGTCTTTTTTGCTCCGGAGGCTGCCGAAAGCGAAAACAGGTGCTTTTGAGGATGGAGTCCACAGGAAAGCAGAGAGGGCCAAATTGTCTGTGGCATTTGAAAGGGTTCCAGGAGGCAGTGAGAACCAGCATTACTTTTCCCCGCTGGCACCTTTGCTGTGGCAGCAAAAGCTGGACGTTTGTATTTTTTGCTCCGGAGGCTGCCGAAAGCGAAAACAGGTGCTTTTGAGGATGGAGTCCGCAGGAAAGCAGAGAGGGCCAAATTGTCTGGGGCATTTGAAAGGGTTCCAGGAGGCAGTGAGAACCAGCATTACTTTTCCCCGCTGGCACCTTTGCTGTGGCAGCAAAAGCTGGACGTTTGTCTTTTTTGCTCCGGAGGCTGCCGAAAGCGAAAACAGGTGCTTTTGAGGATGGAGTCCGCAGGAAAGCAGAGAGGGCCAAATTGTCTGTGGCATTTGAAAGGGTTCCAGGAGGCAGTGAGAACCAGCATTACTTTTCCCCGCTGGCACCTTTGCTGTGGCAGCAAAAGCTGGACGTTTGTCTTTTTTGCTCCGGAGGCTGCCGAAAGTGAAAACAGGTGCTTTTGAGGATGGAGTCCGCAGGAAAGCAGAGAGGGCCAAATTGTCTGTGGCATTTGAAAGGGTTCCAGGAGGCAGTGAGAACCAGCATTACTTTTCCCCGCTGGCACCTTTGCTGTGGCAGCAAAAGCTGGACGTTTGTCTTTTTTGCTCCGGAGGCTGCCGAAAGCGAAAACAGGTGCTTTTGAGGATGGAGTCCGCAGGAAAGCAGAGAGGGCCAAATTGTCTGGGGCATTTGAAAGGGTTCCAGGAGGCAGTGAGAACCAGCATTACTTTTCCCCGCTGGCACCTTTGCTGTGGCAGCAAAAGCTGGACGTATGTCTTTTTTGCTCCGGAGGCTGCCGAAAGCGAAAACAGGTGCTTTTGAGGATGGAGTCCGCAGGAAAGCAGAGAGGGCCAAATTGTCTGGGGCATTTGAACAGGTTCCAGGAGGCAGTGAGAACCAGCATTACTTTTCCCCGCTGGCACCTTTGCTGTGGCAGCAAAAGCTGGACGTTTGTCTTTTTTGCTCCGGACGCTGCCGAAAGCGAAAACAGGTGCTTTTGAGGATGGAGTCCGCAGGAAAGCAGAGAGGGCCAAATTGTTTGGGGCATTTGAAAGGGTTCCAGGAGGCAGTGAGAACCAGCATTACTTTTCCCCGCTGGCACCTTTGCTGTGGCAGCAAAAGCTGGACGTTTGTCTTTTTTGCTCCGGAGGTTGCCAAAAGCGAAAACAGGTGCTTTTGAGGATGGAGTCCGCAGGAAAGCAGAGAGGGCCAAATTGTCTGGGGCATTTGAAGAGGTTCCAGGAGGCAGTGAAAACCAGCATTACTTTTCCCCGCTGGCACCTTTGCTGTGGCAGCAAAAGCTGGACGTTTGTCTTTTTTGCTCCGGAGGCTGCCGAAAGCGAAAACAGGTGCTTTTGAGGATGGAGTCCACAGGAAAGCAGAGAGGGCCAAATTGTCTGTGGCATTTGAAAGGGTTCCAGGAGGCAGTGAGAACCAGCATTACTTTTCCCCGCTGGCACCTTTGCTGTGGCAGCAAAAGCTGGACGTTTGTCTTTTTTGCTCCGGAGGCTGCCGAAAGCGAAAACAGGTGCTTTTGAGGATGGAGTCCGCAGGAAAGCAGAGAGGGCCAAATTGTCTGGGGCATTTGAACAGGTTCCAGGAGGCAGTGAGAACCAGCATTACTTTTCCCCGCTGGCACCTTTGCTGTGGCAGCAAAAGCTGGACGTTTGTCTTTTTTGCTCCGGACGCTGCCGAAAGCGAAAACAGGTGCTTTTGAGGATGGAGTCCGCAGGAAAGCAGAGAGGGCCAAATTGTCTGGGGCATTTGAAAGGGTTCCAGGAGGCAGTGAGAACCAGCATTACTTTTCCCCGCTGGCACCTTTGCTGTGGCAGCAAAAGCTGGACGTTTGTCTTTTTTGCTCCGGAGGCTGCCGAAAGCGAAAACAGGTGCTTTTGAGGATGGAGTCCACAGGAAAGCAGAGAGGGCCAAATTGTCTGTGGCATTTGAAAGGGTTCCAGGAGGCAGTGAGAACCAGCATTACTTTTCCCCGCTGGCACCTTTGCTGTGGCAGCAAAAGCTGGACGTTTGTCTTTTTTGCTCCGGAGGCTGCCGAAAGCGAAAATAGGTGCTTTTGAGGATGGAGTCCGCAGGAAAGCAGAGAGGGCCAAATTGTCTGGGGCATTTGAAAGAGTTCCAGGAGGCAGTGAGAACCAGCATCACTTTTCCCCGCTGGCACCTTTGCTGTGGCAGCAAAAGCTGGACGTTTGTCTTTTTACCACCGGAGGGCGCCGAAAGGAAAAAAGGCGCTTTGGAGGATGGAGTCCGCAGGAAAGCAGAGAGGGCTTAATTGTCTGGGGCATTTGAAAGGGTTCCAGGAGGCAGTGAGAACCAGCATTACTTTTCCCCGCTGGCACCTTTGCTGTGGCAGCAAAAGCTGGACGTTTGTCTTTTTTGCTCCGGAGGCTGCCGAAAGCGAAAACAGGTGCTTTTGAGGATGGAGTCCGCAGGAAAGCAGAGAGGGCCAAATTGTCTGTGGCATTTGAAAGGGTTCCAGGAGGCAGTGAGAACCAGCATTACTTTTCCCCGCTGGCACCTTTGCTGTGGCAGCAAAAGCTGGACGTTTGTCTTTTTTGCTCCGGACGCTGCCGAAAGCGAAAACAGGTGCTTTTGAGGATGGAGTCCGCAGGAAAGCAGAGAGGGCCAAATTGTCTGTGGCATTTGAAAGGGTTCCAGGAGGCAGTGAGAACCAGCATTACTTTTCCCCGCTGGCACCTTTGCTGTGGCAGCAAAAGCTGGACGTTTGTCTTTTTTGCTCCGGAGGCTGCCGAAAGCGAAAACAGGTGCTTTTGAGGATGGAGTCCACAGGAAAGCAGAGAGGGCCAAATTGTCTGTGGCATTTGAAAGGGTTCCAGGAGGCAGTGAGAACCAGCATTACTTTTCCCCGCTGGCACCTTTGCTGTGGCAGCAAAAGCTGGACGTTTGTCTTTTTTGCTCCGGAGGCTGCCGAAAGCGAAAACAGGTGCTTTTGAGGATGGAGTCCGCAGGAAAGCAGAGAGGGCCAAATTGTCTGGGGCATTTGAAGAGGTTCCAGGAGGCAGTGAGAACCAGCATTACTTTTCCCCGCTGGCACCTTTGCTGTGGCAGCAAAAGCTGGACGTTTGTCTTTTTTGCTCCGGAGGTTGCCAAAAGCGAAAACAGGTGCTTTTGAGGATGGAGTCCGCAGGAAAGCAGAGAGGGCCAAATTGTCTGGGGCATTTGAAAGGGTTCCAGGAGGCAGTGAGAACCAGCATTACTTTTCCCCGCTGGCACCTTTGCTGTGGCAGCAAAAGCTGGACGTTTGTCTTTTTTGCTCCGGAGGCTGCCGAAAGCGAAAACAGGTGCTTTTGAGGATGGAGTCCACAGGAAAGCAGAGAGGGCCAAATTGTCTGTGGCATTTGAAAGGGTTCCAGGAGGCAGTGAGAACCAGCATTACTTTTCCCCGCTGGCACCTTTGCTGTGGCAGCAAAAGCTGGACGTTTGTCTTTTTTGCTCCGGAGGCTGCCGAAAGCGAAAACAGCTGCTTTTGAGGATGGAGTCCGCAGGAAAGCAGAGAGGGCCAAATTGTCTGTGGCATTTGAAAGGGTTCCAGGAGGCAGTGAGAACCAGCATTACTTTTCCCCGCTGGCACCTTTGCTGTGGCAGCAAAAGCTGGACGTTTGTCTTTTTTGCTCCGGAGGCTGCCGAAAGTGAAAACAGGTGCTTTTGAGGATGGAGTCCGCAGGAAAGCAGAGAGGGCCAAATTGTCTGTGGCATTTGAAAGGGTTCCAGGAGGCAGTGAGAACCAGCATTACTTTTCCCCGCTGGCACCTTTGCTGTGGCAGCAAAAGCTGGACGTTTGTCTTTTTTGCTCCGGACGCTGCCGAAAGCGAAAACAGGTGCTTTTGAGGATGGAGTCCGCAGGAAAGCAGAGAGGGCCAAATTGTCTGGGGCATTTGAAAGGGTTCCAGGAGGCAGTGAGAACCAGCATTACTTTTCCCCGCTGGCACCTTTGCTGTGGCAGCAAAAGCTGGACGTATGTCTTTTTTGCTCCGGAGGCTGCCGAAAGCGAAAACAGGTGCTTTTGAGGATGGAGTCCGCAGGAAAGCAGAGAGGGCCAAATTGTCTGGGGCATTTGAAAGGGTTCCAGGAGGCAGTGAGAACCAGCATTACTTTTCCCCGCTGGCACCTTTGCTGTGGCAGCAAAAGCTGGACGTTTGTCTTTTTTGCTCCGGAGGCTGCCGAAAGCGAAAACAGGTGCTTTTGAGGATGGAGTCCGCAGGAAAGCAGAGAGGGCCAAATTGTCTGGGGCATTTGAAAGGGTTCCAGGAGGCAGTGAGAACCAGCATTACTTTTCCCCGCTGGCACCTTTGCTGTGGCAGCAAAAGCTGGACGTTTGTCTTTTTTGCTCCGGAGGCTGCCGAAAGCGAAAACAGGTGCTTTTGAGGATGGAGTCCACAGGAAAGCAGAGAGGGCCAAATTGTCTGTGGCATTTGAAAGGGTTCCAGGAGGCAGTGAGAACCAGCATTACTTTTCCCCGCTGGCACCTTTGCTGTGGCAGCAAAAGCTGGACGTTTGTCTTTTTTGCTCCGGAGGCTGCCGAAAGCGAAAATAGGTGCTTTTGAGGATGGAGTCCACAGGAAAGCAGAGAGGGCCATATTGTCTGGGGCATTTGAAAGAGTTCCAGGAGGCAGTGAGAACCAGCATCACTTTTCCCCGCTGGCACCTTTGCTGTGGCAGCAAAAGCTGGACGTTTGTCTTTTTACCACCGGAGGGCGCCGAAAGTGAAAAAAGGCGCTTTTGAGGATGGAGTCCGCAGGAAAGCCGAGAGGGCTTAATTGTCTGGGGCATTTGAAAGGGTTCCAGGAGGCAGTGAGAACCAGCATTACTTTTCCCCGCTGGCACCTTTGCTGTGGCAGCAAAAGCTGGACGTTTGTCTTTTTTGCTCCGGAGGCTGCCGAAAGCGAAAACAGGTGCTTTTGAGGATGGAGTCCGCAGGAAAGCAGAGAGGGCCAAATTGTCTGGGGCATTTGAACAGGTTCCAGGAGGCAGTGAGAACCAGCATTACTTTTCCCCGCTGGCACCTTTGCTGTGGCAGCAAAAGCTGGACGTTTGTCTTTTTTGCTCCGGACGCTGCCGAAAGCGAAAACAGGTGCTTTTGAGGATGGAGTCCGCAGGAAAGCAGAGAGGGCCAAATTGTCTGTGGCATATGAAAGGGTTCCAGGAGGCAGTGAGAACCAGCATTACTTTTCCCCGCTGGCACCTTTGCTGTGGCAGCAAAAGCTGGACGTTTGTCTTTTTTGCTCCGGAGGCTGCCGAAAGCGAAAACAGGTGCTTTTGAGGATGGAGTCCACAGGAAAGCAGAGAGGGCCAAATTGTCTGTGGCATTTGAAAGGGTTCCAGGAGGCAGTGAGAACCAGCATCACTTTTCCCCGCTGGCACCTTTGCTGTGGCAGCAAAAGCTGGACGTTTGTCTTTTTTGCTCCGGAGGCTGCCGAAAGCGAAAATAGGTGCTTTTGAGGATGGAGTCCGCAGGAAAGCAGAGAGGGCCAAATTGTCTGTGGCATTTGAAAGAGTTCCAGGAGGCAGTGAGAACCAGCATCACTTTTCCCCGCTGGCACCTTTGCTGTGGCAGCAAAAGCTGGACGTTTGTCTTTTTTGCTCCGGAGGCTGCCGAAAGCGAAAACAGGTGCTTTTGAGGATGGAGTCCGCAGGAAAGCAGAGAGGGCCAAATTGTCTGTGGCATTTGAAAGGGTTCCAGGAGGCAGTGAGAACCAGCATTACTTTTCCCCGCTGGCACCTTTGCTGTGGCAGCAAAAGCTGGACGTTTGTCTTTTTTGCTCCGGAGGCTGCCGAAAGCGAAAATAGGTGCTTTTGAGGATGGAGTCCGCAGGAAAGCAGAGAGGGCTTAATTGTCTGGGGCATTTGAAAGGGTTCCAGGAGGCAGTGAGAACCAGCATTACTTTTCCCCGCTGGCACCTTTGCTGTGGCAGCAAAAGCTGGACGTTTGTCTTTTTTGCTCCGGACGCTGCCGAAAGCGAAAACAGGTGCTTTTGAGGATGGAGTCCGCAGGAAAGCAGAGAGGGCCAAATTGTCTGTGGCATTTGAAAGGGTTCCAGGAGGCAGTGAGAACCAGCATTACTTTTCCCCGCTGGCACCTTTGCTGTGGCAGCAAAAGCTGGACGTTTGTCTTTTTACCACCGGAGGGCGCCGAAAGTGAAAAAAGGCGCTTTTGAGGATGGAGTCCACAGGAAAGCAGAGAGGGCTTAATTGTCTGTGGCATTTGAAAGGGTTCCAGGAGGCAGTGAGAACCAGCATTACTTTTCCCCGCTGGCACCTTTGCTGTGGCAGCAAAAGCTGGACGTTTGTCTTTTTTGCTCCGGAGGCTGCCGAAAGCGAAAACAGGTGCTTTTGAGGATGGAGTCCGCAGGAAAGCAGAGAGGGCCAAATTGTCTGGGGCATTTGAACAGGTTCCAGGAGGCAGTGAGAACCAGCATTACTTTTCCCCGCTGGCACCTTTGCTGTGGCAGCAAAAGCTGGACGTTTGTCTTTTTTGCTCCGGAGGTTGCCGAAAGCGAAAACAGGTGCTTTTGAGGATGGAGTCCGCAGGAAAGCAGAGAGGGACAAATTGTCTGTGGCATTTGAAAGGGTTCCAGGAGGCAGTGAGAACCAGCATTACTTTTCCCCGCTGGCACCTTTGCTGTGGCAGCAAAAGCTGGACGTTTGTCTTTTTTGCTCCGGAGGCTGCCGAAAGCGAAAACAGGTGCTTTTGAGGATGGAGTCCACAGGAAAGCAGAGAGGGCCAAATTGTCTGTGGCATTTGAAAGGGTTCCAGGAGGCAGTGAGAACCAGCATCACTTTTCCCCGCTGGCACCTTTGCTGTGGCAGCAAAAGCTGGACGTTTGTCTTTTTTGCTCCGGAGGCTGCCGAAAGCGAAAATAGGTGCTTTTGAGGATGGAGTCCGCAGGAAAGCAGAGAGGGCCAAATTGTCTGTGGCATTTGAAAGAGTTCCAAGAGGCAGTGAGAACCAGCATCACTTTTCCCCGCTGGCACCTTTGCTGTGGCAGCAAAAGCTGGACGTTTGTCTTTTTACGACCGGAGGGCGCCCAAAGTGAAAAAAGGCGCTTTTGAGGATAGAGTCCGCAGGAAAGCAGAGAGGGCCAAATTGTCTGTGGCATTTGAAAGGGTTCCAGGAGGCAGTGAGAACCAGCATTACTTTTCCCCGCTGGCACCTTTGCTGTGGCAGCAAAAGCTGGACGTTTGTCTTTTTTGCTCCTGAGACTGCCGAAAGCGAAAACAGGTGCTTTTGAGGATGGAGTCCGCAGGAAAGCAGAGAGGGCTAAATTGTCTGTGGCATTTGAAAGGGTTCCAGGAGGCAGTGAGAACCAGCATTACTTTTCCCCGCTGGCACCTTTGCTGTGGCAGCAAAAGCTGGACGTTTGTCTTTTTTGCTCCGGAGGCTGCCGAAAGTGAAAACAGGTGCTTTTGAGGATGGAGTCCGCAGGAAAGCAGAGAGGGCCAAATTGTCTGTGGCATTTGAAGAGGTTCCAGGAGGCAGTGAGAACCAGCATTACTTTTCCCCGCTGGTACCTTTGCTGTGGCAGCAAAAGCTGGACGTTTGTCTTTTTTGCTCCGGAGGGCGCCGAAAGCGAAAACAGGTGCTTTTGAGGATGGAGTCCGCAGGAAAGCAGAGAGGGCCAAATTGTCTGTGGCATTTGAAAGGGTTCCAGGAGGCAGTGAGAGCCAGCATTACTTTTCCCCGCTGGCACCTTTGCTGTGGCAGCAAAAGCTGGACGTTTGTCTTTTTTGCTCCGGAGGCTGCCGAAAGCGAAAACAGGTGCTTTTGAGGATGGAGTCCGCAGCAAAGCAGAGAGGGCCAAATTGTCTGTGGCATTTGAAAGGGTTCCAGGAGGCAGTGAGAACCAGCATTACTTTTCCCCGCTGGCACCTTTGCTGTGGCAGCAAAAGCTGGACGTTTGTCTTTTTTGCTCCGGAGGCTGCCGAAAGCGAAAACAGCTGCTTTTGAGGATGGAGTCCGCAGGAAAGCAGAGAGGGCCAAATTGTCTGGGGCATTTGAAAGGGTTCCAGGAGGCAGTGAGAACCAGCATTACTTTTCCCCGCTGGCACCTTTGCTGTGGCAGCAAAAGCTGGACGTTTGTCTTTTTTGCTCCGGAGGCTGCCGAAAGCGAAAACAGGTGCTTTTGAGGATGGAGTCCGCAGGAAAGCAGAGAGGGCCAAATTGTCTGTGGCATTTGAAAGGGTTCCAGGAGGCAGTGAGAACCAGCATTACTTTTCCCCGCTGGCACCTTTGCTGTGGCAGCAAAAGCTGGACGTTTGTCTTTTTTGCTCCGGAGGGCGCCGAAAGGGAAAATAGGTTCTTTTGATGATGGAGTCCGCAGGAAAGCAGAGAGGGCCAAATTGTCTGTGGCATTTGAAAGGGTTCCAGGAGGCAGTGAGAACCAGCATTACTTTTCCCCGCTGGCACCTTTGCTGTGGCAGCAAAAGCTGGACGTTTGTCTTTTTTGCTCCGGAGGCTGCCGAAAGCGAAAACAGGTGCTTTTGAGGATGGAGTCCGCAGGAAAGCAGAGAGGGCCAAATTGTCTGGGGCATTTGAAAGGGTTCCAGGAGGCAGTGAGAACCAGCATTACTTTTCCCCGCTGGCACCTTTGCTGTGGCAGCAAAAGCTGGACGTTTGTCTTTTTTGCTCCGGAGGCTGCCGAAAGCGAAAACAGGTGCTTTTGAGGATGGAGTCCGCAGGAAAGCAGAGAGGGCCAAATTGTCTGGGGCATTTGAACAGGTTCCAGGAGGCAGTGAGAACCAGCATTACTTTTCCCCGCTGGCACCTTTGCTGTGGCAGCAAAAGCTGGACGTTTGTCTTTTTACGACCGGAGGGCGCCCAAAGTGAAAAAAGGCGCTTTTGAGGATAGAGTCCGCAGGAAAGCAGAGAGGGCCAAATTGTCTGGGGCATTTGAAAGGGTTCCAGGAGGCAGTGAGAACCAGCATTACTTTTCCCCGCTGGCACCTTTGCTGTGGCAGCAAAAGCTGGACGTTTGTCTTTTTTGCTCCTGAGACTGCCGAAAGCGAAAACAGGTGCTTTTGAGGATGGAGTCCGCAGGAAAGCAGAGAGGGCTAAATTGTCTGTGGCATTTGAAAGGGTTCCAGGAGGCAGTGAGAACCAGCATTACTTTTCCCCGCTGGCACCTTTGCTGTGGCAGCAAAAGCTGGACGTTTGTCTTTTTTGCTCCGGAGGCTGCCGAAAGTGAAAACAGGTGCTTTTGAGGATGGAGTCCGCAGGAAAGCAGAGAGGGCCAAATTGTCTGTGGCATTTGAAGAGGTTCCAGGAGGCAGTGAGAACCAGCATTACTTTTCCCCGCTGGTACCTTTGCTGTGGCAGCAAAAGCTGGACGTTTGTCTTTTTTGCTCCGGAGGGCGCCGAAAGCAAAAATAGGTGCTTTTGAGGATGGAGTCCGCAGGAAAGCAGAGAGGGCCAAATTGTCTGTGGCATTTGAAAGGGTTCCAGGAGGCAGTGAGAACCAGCATCACTTTTCCCCGCTGGCACCTTTGCTGTGGCAGCAAAAGCTGGACGTTTGTCTTTTTTGCTCCGGAGGCTGCCGAAAGCGAAAACAGGTGCTTTTGAGGATGGAGTCCACAGGAAAGCAGAGAGGGCCAAATTGTCTGTGGCATTTGAAAGGGTTCCAGGAGGCAGTGAGAACCAGCATCACTTTTCCCCGCTGGCACCTTTGCTGTGGCAGCAAAAGCTGGACGTTTGTCTTTTTTGCTCCGGAGGCTGCCGAAAGCGAAAATAGGTGCTTTTGAGGATGGAGTCCGCAGGAAAGCAGAGAGGGCCAAATTGTCTGTGGCATTTGAAAGAGTTCCAGGAGGCAGTGAGAACCAGCATCACTTTTCCCCGCTGGCACCTTTGCTGTGGCAGCAAAAGCTGGACGTTTGTCTTTTTTGCTCCGGAGGCTGCCGAAAGCGAAAACAGGTGCTTTTGAGGATGGAGTCCGCAGGAAAGCAGAGAGGGACAAATTGTCTGTGGCATTTGAAAGGGTTCCAGGAGGCAGTGAGAACCAGCATTACTTTTCCCCGCTGGCACCTTTGCTGTGGCAGCAAAAGCTGGACGTTTGTCTTTTTTGCTCCGGAGGCTGCCGAAAGCGAAAATAGGTGCTTTTGAGGATGGAGTCCGCAGGAAAGCAGAGAGGGCTTAATTGTCTGGGGCATTTGAAAGGGTTCCAGGAGGCAGTGAGAACCAGCATTACTTTTCCCCGCTGGCACCTTTGCTGTGGCAGCAAAAGCTGGACGTTTGTCTTTTTTGCTCCGGACGCTGCCGAAAGCGAAAACAGGTGCTTTTGAGGATGGAGTCCGCAGGAAAGCAGAGAGGGCCAAATTGTCTGTGGCATTTGAAAGGGTTCCAGGAGGCAGTGAGAACCAGCATTACTTTTCCCCGCTGGCACCTTTGCTGTGGCAGCAAAAGCTGGACGTTTGTCTTTTTACCACCGGAGGGCGCCGAAAGTGAAAAAAGGCGCTTTTGAGGATGGAGTCCACAGGAAAGCAGAGAGGGCTTAATTGTCTGTGGCATTTGAAAGGGTTCCAGGAGGCAGTGAGAACCAGCATTACTTTTCCCCGCTGGCACCTTTGCTGTGGCAGCAAAAGCTGGACGTTTGTCTTTTTTGCTCCGGAGGCTGCCGAAAGCGAAAACAGGTGCTTTTGAGGATGGAGTCCGCAGGAAAGCAGAGAGGGCCAAATTGTCTGGGGCATTTGAACAGGTTCCAGGAGGCAGTGAGAACCAGCATTACTTTTCCCCGCTGGCACCTTTGCTGTGGCAGCAAAAGCTGGACGTTTGTCTTTTTTGCTCCGGAGGTTGCCGAAAGCGAAAACAGGTGCTTTTGAGGATGGAGTCCGCAGGAAAGCAGAGAGGGCCAAATTGTCTGTGGCATTTGAAAGGGTTTCCAGGAGGCAGTGAGAACCAGCATTACTTTTCCCGGCTGGCACCTTTGCTGTGGCAGCAAAAGCTGGACGTTTGTCTTTTTTGCTCCGGAGGCTGCCGAAAGCGAAAACAGGTGCTTTTGAGGATGGAGTCCACAGGAAAGCAGAGAGGGCCAAATTGTCTGTGGCATTTGAAAGGGTTCCAGGAGGCAGTGAGAACCAGCATCACTTTTCCCCGCTGGCACCTTTGCTGTGGCAGCAAAAGCTGGACGTTTGTCTTTTTTGCTCCGGAGGCTGCCGAAAGCGAAAATAGGTGCTTTTGAGGATGGAGTCCGCAGGAAAGCAGAGAGGGCCAAATTGTCTGTGGCATTTGAAAGAGTTCCAAGAGGCAGTGAGAACCAGCATCACTTTCCCCGCTGGCACCTTTGCTGTGGCAGCAAAAGCTGGACGTTTGTCTTTTTACGACCGGAGGGCGCCCAAAGTGAAAAAAGGCGCTTTTGAGGATAGAGTCCGCAGGAAAGCAGAGAGGGCCAAATTGTCTGGGGCATTTGAAAGGGTTCCAGGAGGCAGTGAGAACCAGCATTACTTTTCCCCGCTGGCACCTTTGCTGTGGCAGCAAAAGCTGGACGTTTGTCTTTTTTGCTCCTGAGACTGCCGAAAGCGAAAACAGGTGCTTTTGAGGATGGAGTCCGCAGGAAAGCAGAGAGGGCTAAATTGTCTGTGGCATTTGAAAGGGTTCCAGGAGGCAGTGAGAACCAGCATTACTTTTCCCCGCTGGCACCTTTGCTGTGGCAGCAAAAGCTGGACGTTTGTCTTTTTTGCTCCGGAGGCTGCCGAAAGTGAAAACAGGTGCTTTTGAGGATGGAGTCCGCAGGAAAGCAGAGAGGGCCAAATTGTCTGTGGCATTTGAAGAGGTTCCAGGAGGCAGTGAGAACCAGCATTACTTTTCCCCGCTGGTACCTTTGCTGTGGCAGCAAAAGCTGGACGTTTGTCTTTTTTGCTCCGGAGGGCGCCGAAAGCGAAAACAGGTGCTTTTGAGGATGGAGTCCGCAGGAAAGCAGAGAGGGCCAAATTGTCTGTGGCATTTGAAAGGGTTCCAGGAGGCAGTGAGAGCCAGCATTACTTTTCCCCGCTGGCACCTTTGCTGTGGCAGCAAAAGCTGGACGTTTGTCTTTTTTGCTCCGGAGGCTGCCGAAAGCGAAAACAGGTGCTTTTGAGGATGGAGTCCGCAGCAAAGCAGAGAGGGCCAAATTGTCTGTGGCATTTGAAAGGGTTCCAGGAGGCAGTGAGAACCAGCATTACTTTTCCCGCTGGCACCTTTGCTGTGGCAGCAAAAGCTGGACGTTTGTCTTTTTTGCTCCGGAGGCTGCCGAAAGCGAAAACAGCTGCTTTTGAGGATGGAGTCCGCAGGAAAGCAGAGAGGGCCAAATTGTCTGGGGCATTTGAAAGGGTTCCAGGAGGCAGTGAGAACCAGCATTACTTTTCCCCGCTGGCACCTTTGCTGTGGCAGCAAAAGCTGGACGTTTGTCTTTTTTGCTCCGGAGGCTGCCGAAAGCGAAAACAGGTGCTTTTGAGGATGGAGTCCGCAGGAAAGCAGAGAGGGCCAAATTGTCTGTGGCATTTGAAAGGGTTCCAGGAGGCAGTGAGAACCAGCATTACTTTTCCCCGCTGGCACCTTTGCTGTGGCAGCAAAAGCTGGACGTTTGTCTTTTTTGCTCCGGAGGGCGCCGAAAGGGAAAATAGGTTCTTTTGATGATGGAGTCCGCAGGAAAGCAGAGAGGGCCAAATTGTCTGTGGCATTTGAAAGGGTTCCAGGAGGCAGTGAGAACCAGCATTACTTTTCCCCGCTGGCACCTTTGCTGTGGCAGCAAAAGCTGGACGTTTGTCTTTTTTGCTCCGGAGGCTGCCGAAAGCGAAAACAGGTGCTTTTGAGGATGGAGTCCGCAGGAAAGCAG
>NW_028128625.1:0-53551 GCF_965231255.1 Vanellus vanellus | reverse complement strand
TT
Organism: Vanellus vanellus; assembly: GCF_965231255.1. Taxonomy (NCBI): domain Eukaryota; kingdom Metazoa; phylum Chordata; class Aves; order Charadriiformes; family Charadriidae; genus Vanellus; species Vanellus vanellus. Next base: position 53,549 of record NW_028128625.1, on the reverse strand, counting down.
TAGCTGGTGGCAGCAAAAGCTGGAGTTTGTCCTTTTTTTGCTCCGGGAGGGGGCGCTGATAGTGAAAAAAAGGTGCTTTTGAGGCTAGAGTGCGCAGGAAAGCAGAGAGGGCCAAATTGTCTGGGGCATTTGAAGGGGTTCCAGGAGGCAGTGAGGACCAGCATCACTTTTCCCCGCTGGCACCTTTGCTGTGGCAGCAAAAGCTGGACGTTTGTCTTTTTTCTCTGGGGGGCGCCGAAAGTGAAAAAAGGTGCTTTTGAGGCTAGAGTGCGCAGGAAAGCAGAGAGGCCAAATTGTCTGGGGCATTTGAAGGGGTTCCAGGAGGCAGTGAGGACCAGCATCACTTTTCCCCGCTGGCACCTTTGCTGTGGCAGCAAAAGCTGGACGTTTGTCTTTTTTCCTCCGGAGGGCGCCAAAAGTGAAAAAAGGTGCTTTTGAGGCTAGAGTGCGCAGGAAAGCAGAGAGGGCCAAATTGTCTGGGGCATTTGAAGGGGTTCCAGGAGGCAGTGAGGACCAGCATCACTTTTCCCCGCTGGCACCTTTGCTGTGGCAGCAAAAGCTGGACGTTTTTTTTTTTTCTTCTGGGGGGCGCCGAAAGTGAAAAAAGGTGCTTTTGAGGCTAGAGTGCGCAGGAAAGCAGAGAGGGCCAAATTGTCTGGGGCATTTGAAGGGGTTCCAGGAGGCAGTGAGGACCAGCATCACTTTTCCCCGCTGGCACCTTTGCTGTGGCAGCAAAAGCTGGACGTTTGTCTTTTTTCCTCTGGGGGGCGCCGAAAGTGAAAACCGGTGTTTTTGAGGCTAGAGTGCGCAGGAAAGCAGAGAGGGCCAAATTGTCTGGGGCATTTGAAGGGGTTCCAGGAGGCAGTGAGGACCAGCATCACTTTTCCCCGCTGGCACCTTTGCTGTGGCAGCAAAAGCTGGACGTTTGTCTTTTTTCCTCCGGAGGGCGCTGAAAGTGAAATAGGTGCTTTTGAGGCTAGAGTGCGCAGGAAAGCAGAGAGGGCCAAATTGTGTGGGGCATTTGAAGGGGTTCCAGGAGGCAGTGAGGACCAGCATCACTTTTCCCCGCTGGCACCTTTGCTGTGGCAGCAAAAGCTGGACGTTTGTCTTTTTTGCTCCGGAGGGCGCCGAAAGTGAAAAAAGGTGCTTTTGAGGCTAGAGTGCGCAGGAAAGCAGAGAGGGCCAAATTGTCTGGGGCATTTGAAGGGGTTCCAGGAGGCAGTGAGGACCAGCATCACTTTTCCCCGCTGGCACCTTTGCTGTGGCAGCAAAAGCTGGACGTTTGTCTTTTTTCCTCTGGGGGGCGCCGAAAGTGAAAACCGGTGTTTTTGAGGCTAGAGTGCACAGGAAAGCAGAGAGGGCCAAATTGTCTGGGGCATTTGAAGGGGTTCCAGGAGGCAGTGAGGACCAGCATCACTTTTCCCCGCTGGCACCTTTGCTGTGGCAGCAAAAGCTGGACGTTTGTCTTTTTTGCTCCAAACAGCGCTGAAAGTGAAAACCGGTGTTTTTGAGGCTAGAGTGCGCAGGAAAGCAGAGAGGGCCAAATTGTCTGGGGCATTTGACGGGGTTCCAGGAGGCAGTGAGGACCAGCATCACTTTTCCCCGCTGGCACCTTTGCTGTGGCAGCAAAAGCTGGACGTTTGTCTTTTTTCCTCTGGGGGGCGCCGAAAGTGAAAAAAGGTGCTTTTGAGGCTAGAGTGCGCAGGAAAGCAGAGAGGGCCAAATTGTCTGGGGCATTTGAAGGGGTTCCAGGAGGCAGTGAGGACCAGCATCACTTTTCCCCGCTGGCACCTTTGCTGTGGCAGCAAAAGCTGGACGTTTGTCTTTTTTCCTCCGGAGGGCGCCAAAAGTGAAAAAAGGTGCTTTTGAGGCTAGAGTGTGCAGGAAAGCAGAGAGGGCCAAATTGTCTGGGGCATTTGAAGGGGTTCCAGGAGGCAGTGAGGACCAGCATCACTTTTCCCCGCTGGCACCTTTGCTGTGGCAGCAAAAGCTGGACGTTTGTCTTTTTTCCTCTGGGGGGCGCCGAAAGTGAAAACCGGTGTTTTTGAGGCTAGAGTGCGCAGGAAAGCAGAGAGGGCCAAATTGTCTGGGGCATTTGAAGGGGTTCCAGGAGGCAGTGAGGACCAGCATCACTTTTCCCCGCTGGCACCTTTGCTGTGGCAGCAAAAGCTGGACGCTTGTCTTTTTTGCTCCAAACAGCGCTGAAAGTGAAAACCGGTGTTTTTGAGGCTAGAGTGCGCAGGAAAGCAGAGAGGGCCAAATTGTCTGGGGCATTTGACGGGGTTCCAGGAGGCAGTGAGGACCAGCATCACTTTTCCCCGCTGGCACCTTTGCTGTGGCAGCAAAAGCTGGACGTTTGTCTTTTTTCCTCTGGGGGGCGCCGAAAGTGAAAACCGGTGTTTTTGAGGCAAGAGTGCGCAGGAAAGCAGAGAAGGCCAAAATTGTCTTGGGGCATTTGACGGGGTTCCAGGAGGCAGTGAGGACCAGCATGACTTTTCCCGCTGGCACCTTTGCTGTGGCAGCAAAAGCTGGACGTTTGTCTTTTTCCTCTGGGGGGCGCCGAAAGTGAAAACCGGTGTTTTGAGGCTAGAGTGCGCAGGAAAGCAGAGAGGGCCAAATTGTCTGGGGCATTTGAAGGGGTTCCAGGAGGCAGTGAGGACCAGCATCACTTTTCCCCGCTGGCACCTTTGCTGTGGCAGCAAAAGCTGGACGTTTGTCTTTTTTTCCTCTGGGGGGCGCCGAAAGTGAAAAAAGGTGCTTTTGAGGCTAGAGTGCGCAGGAAAGCAGAGAGGGCCAAATTTGTCTGGGGCATTTGAAGGGGTTCCAGGAGGCAGTGAGGACCAGCATCACTTTTCCCCGCTGGCACCTTTGCTGTGGCAGCAAAAGCTGGGACGTTTGTCTTTTTTCCTCCGGAGGGCGCTGATAGTGAAAAAAAGGTGCTTTTGAGGCTAGAGTGCGCAGGAAAGCAGAGAGGGCCAAATGTCTGGGGCATTTGAAGGGGTTCCAGGAGGCAGTGGACCAGCATCACTTTCCCCGCTGGCACCTTTGCTGTGGCAGCAAAAGCTGGACGTTTGTCTTTTTTCCTCTGGGGGGCGCCGAAAGTGAAAACCGGTGTTTTTGAGGCTAGGAGTGCGCAGGAAAGCAGAGAGGGCCAAATTGTCTGGGGCATTTGAAGGGGTTCCAGGGAGGCCAGTGAGGACCAGCATCACTTTTCCCCGCTGGCACCTTGCTGTGGCAGCAAAAGCTGGACGTTTGTCTTTTTTCCTCCGGAGGGCGCTGATAGTGAAAAAAAGGTGCTTTTGAGGCTAGAGTGCGCAGGAAAGCAGAGAGGGCCAAATTGTCTGGGCATTTGGAAGGGGTTCCAGGAGGCAGTGAGGACCAGCATCACTTTTCCCCGCTGGCACCTTTGCTGTGGCAGCAAAAGCTGGACGTTTGTCTTTTTTCTCTGGGGGCGCCGAAAGTGAAAACCGGTGTTTTTGAGGCTAGAGTGCGCAGGAAAGCAGAGAGGGCCAAATTGTCTGGGGCATTTGAAGGGGTTCCAGGAGGCAGTGAGGACCAGCATCACTTTCCCCGCTGGCACCTTTGCTGTGGCAGCAAAAGCTGGACGCTTGTCTTTTTTGCTCCAAACAGCGCTGAAAGTGAAAACCGGTGTTTTGAGGCTAGAGTGCGCAGGAAAGCAGAGAGGGCCAAATTGTCTGGGGCATTTGAAGGGTTTCCAGGAGGCAGTGAGGACCAGCATCACTTTTCCCCGCTGGCACCTTTGCTGTGGCAGCAAAAGCTGGACGTTTGTCTTTTTTCCTCTGGGGGGCGCGAAAGTGAAAACCGGTGTTTTTGAGGCTAGAGTGCGCAGGAAAGCAAGAGGGCCAAATTGTCTGGGGCATTTGAAGGGGTTCCAGGAGGCAGTGAGGACCAGCATCACTTTTCCCCGCTGGCACCTTGCTGTGGCAGCAAAAGCTGGACGTTTGTCTTTTTTCCTCTGGGGGGCGCCGAAAGTGAAAACCGGTGTTTTTGAGGCTTAGAGTGCGCAGGAAAGCAGAGAGGGCCAATTGTCTGGGGCATTTGAAGGGGTTCCAGGAGGCAGTGAGGACCAGCATGACTTTTCCCCGCTGGCACCTTTGCTGTGGCAGCAAAAGCTGGACGTTTGTCTTTTTTTCCTCTGGGGGCGCCGGAAAGTGAAAAAAGGTGCTTTTGAGGCTAGAGTGCGCAGGAAAGCAGAGAGGGCCAAATTGTCTGGGGCATTTGAAGGGGTTCCAGGAGGGCAGTGAGGACCAGCATCACTTTTCCCCGCTGGCACCTTTGCTGTGGCAGCAAAAGCTGGACGTTTGTCTTTTTTCCTCTGGGGGGCGCCGAAAGTGAAAAAAGGTGCTTTGAGGCTAGAGTGTGCAGGAAAGTAGAGAGGGCCAAATTGTCTGGGGCATTTGAAGGGGTTCCAGGAGGCAGTGAGGACCAGCATCACTTTCCCCGCTGGCACCTTTGCTGTGGCAGCAAAAGCTGGACGTTTGTCTTTTTTCCTCCGGAGGGCGCCGAAAGTGGAAATAGGTGCTTTTGAGGCTAGAGTGCGCAGGAAAGCAGAGAGGGCCAAAATTGTCTGGGGCATTTGAAGGGGTTCCAGGAGGCAGTGAGGACCAGCATCACTTTTCCCCGCTGGCACCTTTTGCTGTGGCAGCAAAAGCTGGACGTTTGTCTTTTTTGCTCCGGAGGGCGCTGATAGTGAAAAAAGGTGCTTTTGAGGCTAGAGTGCGCAGGAAAGCAGAGAGGGCCAAATTGTCTGGGGCATTTGAAGGGGTTCCAGGAGGCAGTGAGGACACCACACTTTCCCCGCTGGCACCTTTGCTGTGGCAGCAAAAGCTGGGACGCTTGTCTTTTTTGCTCCAAACAGCGCTGAAAGTGAAAACCGGTGTTTTTGAGGCTAGAGTGCGCAGGAAAGCAGAGAGGGCCAAATTGTCTGGGGCATTTGAAGGGGTTCCAGGAGGCAGTGAGGACCAGCATGACTTTTCCCCGCTGGCACCTTTGCTGTGGCAGCAAAAGCTGGACGTTTGTCTTTTTTCCTCTGGGGGGCGCCGAAAGTGAAAACCGGTGTTTTTGAGGCTAGAGTGCGCAGGAAAGCAGAGAGGGCCAAATTGTCTGGGGCATTTGACGGGGTTCCAGGAGGCAGTGAGGACCAGCATGACTTTTCCCCGCTGGCACCTTTGCTGTGGCAGCAAAAGCTGGACGTTTGTCTTTTTTCCTCTGGGGGGCGCCGAAAGTGAAAACCGGTGTTTTTGAGGCTAGAGTGCGCAGGAAAGCAGAGAGGGCCAAATTGTCTGGGGCATTTGAAGGGGTTCCAGGAGGCAGTGAGGACCAGCATGACTTTTCCCCGCTGGCACCTTTGCTGTGGCAGCAAAAGCTGGACGTTTGTCTTTTTTCCTCTGGGGGGCGCCGAAAGTGAAAAAAGGTGCTTTTGAGGCTAGAGTGCGCAGGAAAGCAGAGAGGGCCAAATTGTCTGGGGCATTTGAAGGGGTTCCAGGAGGCAGTGAGGACCAGCATCACTTTTCCCCGCTGGCACCTTTGCTGTGGCAGCAAAAGCTGGACGTTTGTCTTTTTTCCTCCGGAGGGCGCTGATAGTGAAAAAAAGGTGCTTTTGAGGCTAGAGTGCGCAGGAAAGCAGAGAGGGCCAAATTGTCTGGGGCATTTGAAGGGGTTCCAGGAGGCAGTGAGGACCAGCATCACTTTTCCCCGCTGGCACCTTTGCTGTGGCAGCAAAAGCTGGACGTTTGTCTTTTTTCCTCTGGGGGGCGCCGAAAGTGAAATCCGGTGTTTTTGAGGCTAGAGTGCGCAGGAAAGCAGAGAGGGCCAAATTGTCTGGGGCATTTGAAGGGGTTCCAGGAGGCAGTGAGGACCAGCATCACTTTTCCCCGCTGGCACCTTTGCTGTGGCAGCAAAAGCTGGACGCTTGTCTTTTTTGCTCCAAACAGCGCTGAAAGTGAAAACCGGTGTTTTTGAGGCTAGAGTGCGCAGGAAAGCAGAGAGGGCCAAATTGTCTGGGGCATTTGACGGGGTTCCAGGAGGCAGTGAGGACCAGCATCACTTTTCCCCGCTGGCACCTTTGCTGTGGCAGCAAAAGCTGGACGTTTGTCTTTTTTCCTCTGGGGGGCGCCGAAAGTGAAAACCGGTGTTTTTGAGGCTAGAGTGCGCAGGAAAGCAGAGAGGGCCAAATTGTCTGGGGCATTTGAAGGGGTTCCAGGAGGCAGTGAGGACCAGCATGACTTTTCCCCGCTGGCACCTTTGCTGTGGCAGCAAAAGCTGGACGTTTGTCTTTTTTCCTCTGGGGGGCGCCGAAAGTGAAAAAAGGTGCTTTTGAGGCTAGAGTGCGCAGGAAAGCAGAGAGGGCCAAATTGTCTGGGGCATTTGAAGGGGTTCCAGGAGGCAGTGAGGACCAGCATGACTTTTCCCCGCTGGCACCTTTGCTGTGGCAGCAAAAGCTGGACGTTTGTCTTTTTTCCTCCGGAGGGCGCTGATAGTGAAAAAAAGGTGCTTTTGAGGCTAGAGTGCGCAGGAAAGCAGAGAGGGCCAAATTGTCTGGGGCATTTGAAGGGGTTCCAGGAGGCAGTGAGGACCAGCATCACTTTTCCCCGCTGGCACCTTTGCTGTGGCAGCAAAAGCTGGACGTTTGTCTTTTTTCCTCTGGGGGGCGCCGAAAGTGAAAACCGGTGTTTTTGAGGCTAGAGTGCGCAGGAAAACAGAGAGGGCCAAATTGTCTGGGGCATTTGAAGGGGTTCCAGGAGGCAGTGAGGACCAGCATCACTTTTCCCCGCTGGCACCTTTGCTGTGGCAGCAAAAGCTGGACGCTTGTCTTTTTTGCTCCAAACAGCGCTGAAAGTGAAAACCGGTGTTTTTGAGGCTAGAGTGCGCAGGAAAGCAGAGAGGGCCAAATTGTCTGGGGCATTTGAAGGGGTTCCAGGAGGCAGTGAGGACCAGCATCACTTTTCCCCGCTGGCACCTTTGCTGTGGCAGCAAAAGCTGGACGTTTGTCTTTTTTCCTCTGGGGGGCGCCGAAAGTGAAAAAAGGTGCTTTTGAGGCTAGAGTGTGCAGGAAAGTAGAGAGGGCCAAATTGTCTGGGGCATTTGAAGGGGTTCCAGGAGGCAGTGAGGACCAGCATCACTTTTCCCCGCTGGCACCTTTGCTGTGGCAGCAAAAGCTGGACGTTTGTCTTTTTTCCTCCGGAGGGCGCCGAAAGTGAAATAGGTGCTTTTGAGGCTAGAGTGCGCAGGAAAGCAGAGAGGGCCAAATTGTCTGGGGCATTTGAAGGGGTTCCAGGAGGCAGTGAGGACCAGCATCACTTTTCCCCGCTGGCACCTTTGCTGTGGCAGCAAAAGCTGGACGTTTGTCTTTTTTGCTCCGGAGGGCGCTGATAGTGAAAAAAGGTGCTTTTGAGGCTAGAGTGCGCAGGAAAGCAGAGAGGGCCAAATTGTCTGGGGCATTTGAAGGGGTTCCAGGAGGCAGTGAGGACCAACCACACTTTTCCCCGCTGGCACCTTTGCTGTGGCAGCAAAAGCTGGACGTTTGTCTTTTTTCCTCTGGGGGGCGCCGAAAGTGAAAACCGGTGTTTTTGAGGCTAGAGTGCGCAGGAAAGCAGAGAGGGCCAAATTGTCTGGGGCATTTGAAGGGGTTCCAGGAGGCAGTGAGGACCAGCATCACTTTTCCCCGCTGGCACCTTTGCTGTGGCAGCAAAAGCTGGACGTTTGTCTTTTTTCCTCCGGAGGGCGCCAAAAGTGAAAAAAGGTGCTTTTGAGGCTAGAGTGCGCAGGAAAGCAGAGAGGGCCAAATTGTCTGGGGCATTTGAAGGGGTTCCAGGAGGCAGTGAGGACCAGCATCACTTTTCCCCGCTGGCACCTTTGCTGTGGCAGCAAAAGCTGGACGTTTGTCTTTTTTCCTCTGGGGGGCGCCGAAAGTGAAAAAAGGTGCTTTTGAGGCTAGAGTGCGCAGGAAAGCAGAGAGGGCCAAATTGTCTGGGGCATTTGAAGGGGTTCCAGGAGGCAGTGAGGACCAGCATCACTTTTCCCCGCTGGCACCTTTGCTGTGGCAGCAAAAGCTGGACGTTTGTCTTTTTTCCTCTGGGGGGCGCCGAAAGTGAAATAGGTGCTTTTGAGGCTAGAGTGCGCAGGAAAGCAGAGAGGGCCAAATTGTCTGGGGCATTTGAAGGGGTTCCAGGAGGCAGTGAGGACCAGCATCACTTTTCCCCGCTGGCACCTTTGCTGTGGCAGCAAAAGCTGGACGTTTGTCTTTTTTCCTCCGGAGGGCGCTGATAGTGAAAAAAAGGTGCTTTTGAGGCTAGAGTGCGCAGGAAAGCAGAGAGGGCCAAATTGTCTGGGGCATTTGAAGGGGTTCCAGGAGGCAGTGAGGACCAGCATGACTTTTCCCCGCTGGCACCTTTGCTGTGGCAGCAAAAGCTGGACGTTTGTCTTTTTTCCTCTGGGGGGCGCCGAAAGTGAAAACCGGTGTTTTTGAGGCTAGAGTGCGCAGGAAAGCAGAGAGGGCCAAATTGTCTGGGGCATTTGAAGGGGTTCCAGGAGGCAGTGAGGACCAGCATCACTTTTCCCCGCTGGCACCTTTGCTGTGGCAGCAAAAGCTGGACGCTTGTCTTTTTTGCTCCAAACAGCGCTGAAAGTGAAAACCGGTGTTTTTGAGGCTAGAGTGCGCAGGAAAGCAGAGAGGGCCAAATTGTCTGGGGCATTTGACGGGGTTCCAGGAGGCAGTGAGGACCAGCATGACTTTTCCCCGCTGGCACCTTTGCTGTGGCAGCAAAAGCTGGACGTTTGTCTTTTTTCCTCTGGGGGGCGCCGAAAGTGAAAACCGGTGTTTTTGAGGCTAGAGTGCGCAGGAAAGCAGAGAGGGCCAAATTGTCTGGGGCATTTGAAGGGGTTCCAGGAGGCAGTGAGGACCAGCATGACTTTTCCCCGCTGGCACCTTTGCTGTGGCAGCAAAAGCTGGACGTTTGTCTTTTTTCCTCTGGGGGGCGCCGAAAGTGAAAACCGGTGTTTTTGAGGCTAGAGTGCGCAGGAAAGCAGAGAGGGCCAAATTGTCTGGGGCATTTGAAGGGGTTCCAGGAGGCAGTGAGGACCAGCATCACTTTTCCCCGCTGGCACCTTTGCTGTGGCAGCAAAAGCTGGACGTTTGTCTTTTTTCCTCTGGGGGGCGCCGAAAGTGAAAAAAGGTGCTTTTGAGGCTAGAGTGCGCAGGAAAGCAGAGAGGGCCAAATTGTCTGGGGCATTTGAAGGGGTTCCAGGAGGCAGTGAGGACCAGCATCACTTTTCCCCGCTGGCACCTTTGCTGTGGCAGCAAAAGCTGGACGTTTGTCTTTTTTCCTCTGGGGGGCGCCGAAAGTGAAAAAAGGTGCTTTTGAGGCTAGAGTGTGCAGGAAAGTAAAGAGGGCCAAATTGTCTGGGGCATTTGAAGGGGTTCCAGGAGGCAGTGAGGACCAGCATGACTTTTCCCCGCTGGCACCTTTGCTGTGGCAGCAAAAGCTGGACGTTTGTCTTTTTTCCTCCGGAGGGCGCCGAAAGTGAAATAGGTGCTTTTGAGGCTAGAGTGCGCAGGAAAGCAGAGAGGGCCAAATTGTCTGGGGCATTTGAAGGGGTTCCAGGAGGCAGTGAGGACCAGCATCACTTTTCCCCGCTGGCACCTTTGCTGTGGCAGCAAAAGCTGGACGTTTGTCTTTTTTGCTCCGGAGGGCGCCGAAAGTGAAATCCGGTGTTTTTGAGGCTAGAGTGCGCAGGAAAGCAGAGAGGGCCAAATTGTCTGGGGCATTTGACGGGGTTCCAGGAGGCAGTGAGGACCAGCATCACTTTTCCCCGCTGGCACCTTTGCTGTGGCAGCAAAAGCTGGACGTTTGTCTTTTTTCCTCTGGGGGGCGCCGAAAGTGAAAACCGGTGTTTTTGAGGCTAGAGTGCGCAGGAAAGCAGAGAGGGCCAAATTGTCTGGGGCATTTGAAGGGGTTCCAGGAGGCAGTGAGGACCAGCATCACTTTTCCCCGCTGGCACCTTTGCTGTGGCAGCAAAAGCTGGACGTTTGTCTTTTTTCCTCCGGAGGGCGCTGATAGTGAAATAGGTGCTTTTGAGGCTAGAGTGCGCAGGAAAGCAGAGAGGGCCAAATTGTCTGGGGCATTTGAAGGGGTTCCAGGAGGCAGTGAGGACCAGCATCACTTTTCCCCGCTGGCACCTTTGCTGTGGCAGCAAAAGCTGGACGTTTGTCTTTTTTCCTCTGGGGGGCGCCGAAAGTGAAAACCGGTGTTTTTGAGGCTAGAGTGCGCAGGAAAGCAGAGAGGGCCAAATTGTCTGGGGCATTTGAAGGGGTTCCAGGAGGCAGTGAGGACCAGCATCACTTTTCCCCGCTGGCACCTTTGCTGTGGCAGCAAAAGCTGGACGCTTGTCTTTTTTGCTCCAAACAGCGCTGAAAGTGAAAACCGGTGTTTTTGAGGCTAGAGTGCGCAGGAAAGCAGAGAGGGCCAAATTGTCTGGGGCATTTGACGGGGTTCCAGGAGGCAGTGAGGACCAGCATCACTTTTCCCCGCTGGCACCTTTGCTGTGGCAGCAAAAGCTGGACGTTTGTCTTTTTTCCTCTGGGGGGCGCCGAAAGTGAAAACCGGTGTTTTTGAGGCTAGAGTGCGCAGGAAAGCAGAGAGGGCCAAATTGTCTGGGGCATTTGAAGGGGTTCCAGGAGGCAGTGAGGACCAGCATGACTTTTCCCCGCTGGCACCTTTGCTGTGGCAGCAAAAGCTGGACGTTTGTCTTTTTTCCTCTGGGGGGCGCCGAAAGTGAAAACCGGTGTTTTTGAGGCTAGAGTGCGCAGGAAAGCAGAGAGGGCCAAATTGTCTGGGGCATTTGAAGGGGTTCCAGGAGGCAGTGAGGACCAGCATCACTTTTCCCCGCTGGCACCTTTGCTGTGGCAGCAAAAGCTGGACGTTTGTCTTTTTTCCTCTGGGGGGCGCCGAAAGTGAAAAAAGGTGCTTTTGAGGCTAGAGTGCGCAGGAAAGCAGAGAGGGCCAAATTGTCTGGGGCATTTGAAGGGGTTCCAGGAGGCAGTGAGGACCAGCATGACTTTTCCCCGCTGGCACCTTTGCTGTGGCAGCAAAAGCTGGACGTTTGTCTTTTTTCCTCTGGGGGGCGCCGAAAGTGAAAAAAGGTGCTTTTGAGGCTAGAGTGTGCAGGAAAGTAGAGAGGGCCAAATTGTCTGGGGCATTTGAAGGGGTTCCAGGAGGCAGTGAGGACCAGCATGACTTTTCCCCGCTGGCACCTTTGCTGTGGCAGCAAAAGCTGGACGTTTGTCTTTTTTGCTCCGGAGGGCGCCGAAAGTGAAATAGGTGCTTTTGAGGCTAGAGTGCGCAGGAAAGCAGAGAGGGCCAAATTGTCTGGGGCATTTGAAGGGGTTCCAGGAGGCAGTGAGGACCAGCATCACTTTTCCCCGCTGGCACCTTTGCTGTGGCAGCAAAAGCTGGACGTTTGTCTTTTTTGCTCCGGAGGGCGCCGAAAGTGAAATCCGGTGTTTTTGAGGCTAGAGTGCGCAGGAAAGCAGAGAGGGCCAAATTGTCTGGGGCATTTGACGGGGTTCCAGGAGGCAGTGAGGACCAGCATGACTTTTCCCCGCTGGCACCTTTGCTGTGGCAGCAAAAGCTGGACGTTTGTCTTTTTTCCTCTGGGGGGCGCCGAAAGTGAAAACCGGTGTTTTTGAGGCTAGAGTGCGCAGGAAAGCAGAGAGGGCCAAATTGTCTGGGGCATTTGAAGGGGTTCCAGGAGGCAGTGAGGACCAGCATGACTTTTCCCCGCTGGCACCTTTGCTGTGGCAGCAAAAGCTGGACGTTTGTCTTTTTTCCTCTGGGGGGCGCCGAAAGTGAAAAAAGGTGCTTTTGAGGCTAGAGTGCGCAGGAAAGCAGAGAGGGCCAAATTGTCTGGGGCATTTGAAGGGGTTCCAGGAGGCAGTGAGGACCAGCATCACTTTTCCCCGCTGGCACCTTTGCTGTGGCAGCAAAAGCTGGACGTTTGTCTTTTTTGCTCCAAACAGCGCTGATAGTGAAAAAAAGGTGCTTTTGAGGCTAGAGTGCGCAGGAAAGCAGAGAGGGCCAAATTGTCTGGGGCATTTGAAGGGGTTCCAGGAGGCAGTGAGGACCAGCATCACTTTTCCCCGCTGGCACCTTTGCTGTGGCAGCAAAAGCTGGACGTTTGTCTTTTTTCCTCTGGGGGGCGCCGAAAGTGAAAACCGGTGTTTTTGAGGCTAGAGTGCGCAGGAAAGCAGAGAGGGCCAAATTGTCTGGGGCATTTGAAGGGGTTCCAGGAGGCAGTGAGGACCAGCATCACTTTTCCCCGCTGGCACCTTTGCTGTGGCAGCAAAAGCTGGACGCTTGTCTTTTTTGCTCCAAACAGCGCTGAAAGTGAAAACCGGTGTTTTTGAGGCTAGAGTGCGCAGGAAAGCAGAGAGGGCCAAATTGTCTGGGGCATTTGACGGGGTTCCAGGAGGCAGTGAGGACCAGCATGACTTTTCCCCGCTGGCACCTTTGCTGTGGCAGCAAAAGCTGGACGTTTGTCTTTTTTCCTCTGGGGGGCGCCGAAAGTGAAAAAAGGTGCTTTTGAGGCTAGAGTGCGCAGGAAAGCAGAGAGGGCCAAATTGTCTGGGGCATTTGAAGGGGTTCCAGGAGGCAGTGAGGACCAGCATCACTTTTCCCCGCTGGCACCTTTGCTGTGGCAGCAAAAGCTGGACGTTTGTCTTTTTTCCTCTGGGGGGCGCCGAAAGTGAAAAAAGGTGCTTTTGAGGCTAGAGTGTGCAGGAAAGTAGAGAGGGCCAAATTGTCTGGGGCATTTGAAGGGGTTCCAGGAGGCAGTGAGGACCAGCATGACTTTTCCCCGCTGGCACCTTTGCTGTGGCAGCAAAAGCTGGACGTTTGTCTTTTTTCCTCCGGAGGGCGCCGAAAGTGAAATAGGTGCTTTTGAGGCTAGAGTGCGCAGGAAAGCAGAGAGGGCCAAATTGTCTGGGGCATTTGAAGGGGTTCCAGGAGGCAGTGAGGACCAGCATCACTTTTCCCCGCTGGCACCTTTGCTGTGGCAGCAAAAGCTGGACGTTTGTCTTTTTTCCTCTGGGGGGCGCCGAAAGTGAAAAAAGGTGCTTTTGAGGCTAGAGTGCGCAGGAAAGCAGAGAGGGCCAAATTGTCTGGGGCATTTGAAGGGGTTCCAGGAGGCAGTGAGGACCAGCATGACTTTTCCCCGCTGGCACCTTTGCTGTGGCAGCAAAAGCTGGACGTTTGTCTTTTTTCCTCTGGGGGGCGCCGAAAGTGAAAAAAGGTGCTTTTGAGGCTAGAGTGTGCAGGAAAGTAGAGAGGGCCAAATTGTCTGGGGCATTTGAAGGGGTTCCAGGAGGCAGTGAGGACCAGCATGACTTTTCCCCGCTGGCACCTTTGCTGTGGCAGCAAAAGCTGGACGTTTGTCTTTTTTGCTCCGGAGGGCGCCGAAAGTGAAATAGGTGCTTTTGAGGCTAGAGTGCGCAGGAAAGCAGAGAGGGCCAAATTGTCTGGGGCATTTGAAGGGGTTCCAGGAGGCAGTGAGGACCAGCATGACTTTTCCCCGCTGGCACCTTTGCTGTGGCAGCAAAAGCTGGACGTTTGTCTTTTTTGCTCCGGAGGGCGCCGAAAGTGAAATCCGGTGTTTTTGAGGCTAGAGTGCGCAGGAAAGCAGAGAGGGCCAAATTGTCTGGGGCATTTGACGGGGTTCCAGGAGGCAGTGAGGACCAGCATGACTTTTCCCCGCTGGCACCTTTGCTGTGGCAGCAAAAGCTGGACGTTTGTCTTTTTTCCTCTGGGGGGCGCCGAAAGTGAAAACCGGTGTTTTTGAGGCTAGAGTGCGCAGGAAAGCAGAGAGGGCCAAATTGTCTGGGGCATTTGAAGGGGTTCCAGGAGGCAGTGAGGACCAGCATCACTTTTCCCCGCTGGCACCTTTGCTGTGGCAGCAAAAGCTGGACGTTTGTCTTTTTTCCTCTGGGGGGCGCCGAAAGTGAAAAAAGGTGCTTTTGAGGCTAGAGTGCGCAGGAAAGCAGAGAGGGCCAAATTGTCTGGGGCATTTGAAGGGGTTCCAGGAGGCAGTGAGGACCAGCATCACTTTTCCCCGCTGGCACCTTTGCTGTGGCAGCAAAAGCTGGACGTTTGTCTTTTTTGCTCCAAACAGCGCTGATAGTGAAAAAAAGGTGCTTTTGAGGCTAGAGTGCGCAGGAAAGCAGAGAGGGCCAAATTGTCTGGGGCATTTGAAGGGGTTCCAGGAGGCAGTGAGGACCAGCATCACTTTTCCCCGCTGGCACCTTTGCTGTGGCAGCAAAAGCTGGACGTTTGTCTTTTTTCCTCTGGGGGGCGCCGAAAGTGAAAACCGGTGTTTTTGAGGCTAGAGTGCGCAGGAAAGCAGAGAGGGCCAAATTGTCTGGGGCATTTGAAGGGGTTCCAGGAGGCAGTGAGGACCAGCATCACTTTTCCCCGCTGGCACCTTTGCTGTGGCAGCAAAAGCTGGACGTTTGTCTTTTTTGCTCCAAACAGCGCTGAAAGTGAAAACCGGTGTTTTTGAGGCTAGAGTGCGCAGGAAAGCAGAGAGGGCCAAATTGTCTGGGGCATTTGACGGGGTTCCAGGAGGCAGTGAGGACCAGCATGACTTTTCCCCGCTGGCACCTTTGCTGTGGCAGCAAAAGCTGGACGTTTGTCTTTTTTCCTCTGGGGGGCGCCGAAAGTGAAAACCGGTGTTTTTGAGGCTAGAGTGCGCAGGAAAGCAGAGAGGGCCAAATTGTCTGGGGCATTTGAAGGGGTTCCAGGAGGCAGTGAGGACCAGCATGACTTTTCCCCGCTGGCACCTTTGCTGTGGCAGCAAAAGCTGGACGTTTGTCTTTTTTGCTCCGGAGGGCGCCGAAAGTGAAATAGGTGCTTTTGAGGCTAGAGTGCGCAGGAAAGCAGAGAGGGCCAAATTGTCTGGGGCATTTGAAGGGGTTCCAGGAGGCAGTGAGGACCAGCATGACTTTTCCCCGCTGGCACCTTTGCTGTGGCAGCAAAAGCTGGACGTTTGTCTTTTTTGCTCCGGAGGGCGCCGAAAGTGAAATCCGGTGTTTTTGAGGCTAGAGTGCGCAGGAAAGCAGAGAGGGCCAAATTGTCTGGGGCATTTGACGGGGTTCCAGGAGGCAGTGAGGACCAGCATGACTTTTCCCCGCTGGCACCTTTGCTGTGGCAGCAAAAGCTGGACGTTTGTCTTTTTTCCTCTGGGGGGCGCCGAAAGTGAAAACCGGTGTTTTTGAGGCTAGAGTGCGCAGGAAAGCAGAGAGGGCCAAATTGTCTGGGGCATTTGAAGGGGTTCCAGGAGGCAGTGAGGACCAGCATCACTTTTCCCCGCTGGCACCTTTGCTGTGGCAGCAAAAGCTGGACGTTTGTCTTTTTTCCTCTGGGGGGCGCCGAAAGTGAAAAAAGGTGCTTTTGAGGCTAGAGTGCGCAGGAAAGCAGAGAGGGCCAAATTGTCTGGGGCATTTGAAGGGGTTCCAGGAGGCAGTGAGGACCAGCATCACTTTTCCCCGCTGGCACCTTTGCTGTGGCAGCAAAAGCTGGACGTTTGTCTTTTTTGCTCCAAACAGCGCTGATAGTGAAAAAAAGGTGCTTTTGAGGCTAGAGTGCGCAGGAAAGCAGAGAGGGCCAAATTGTCTGGGGCATTTGAAGGGGTTCCAGGAGGCAGTGAGGACCAGCATCACTTTTCCCCGCTGGCACCTTTGCTGTGGCAGCAAAAGCTGGACGTTTGTCTTTTTTCCTCTGGGGGGCGCCGAAAGTGAAAACCGGTGTTTTTGAGGCTAGAGTGCGCAGGAAAGCAGAGAGGGCCAAATTGTCTGGGGCATTTGAAGGGGTTCCAGGAGGCAGTGAGGACCAGCATCACTTTTCCCCGCTGGCACCTTTGCTGTGGCAGCAAAAGCTGGACGTTTGTCTTTTTTGCTCCAAACAGCGCTGAAAGTGAAAACCGGTGTTTTTGAGGCTAGAGTGCGCAGGAAAGCAGAGAGGGCCAAATTGTCTGGGGCATTTGACGGGGTTCCAGGAGGCAGTGAGGACCAGCATGACTTTTCCCCGCTGGCACCTTTGCTGTGGCAGCAAAAGCTGGACGTTTGTCTTTTTTCCTCTGGGGGGCGCCGAAAGTGAAAACCGGTGTTTTTGAGGCTAGAGTGCGCAGGAAAGCAGAGAGGGCCAAATTGTCTGGGGCATTTGAAGGGGTTCCAGGAGGCAGTGAGGACCAGCATGACTTTTCCCCGCTGGCACCTTTGCTGTGGCAGCAAAAGCTGGACGTTTGTCTTTTTTCCTCTGGGGGGCGCCGAAAGTGAAAACCGGTGTTTTTGAGGCTAGAGTGCGCAGGAAAGCAGAGAGGGCCAAATTGTCTGGGGCATTTGAAGGGGTTCCAGGAGGCAGTGAGGACCAGCATCACTTTTCCCCGCTGGCACCTTTGCTGTGGCAGCAAAAGCTGGACGTTTGTCTTTTTTCCTCTGGGGGGCGCCGAAAGTGAAAAAAGGTGCTTTTGAGGCTAGAGTGCGCAGGAAAGCAGAGAGGGCCAAATTGTCTGGGGCATTTGAAGGGGTTCCAGGAGGCAGTGAGGACCAGCATCACTTTTCCCCGCTGGCACCTTTGCTGTGGCAGCAAAAGCTGGACGTTTGTCTTTTTTCCTCTGGGGGGCGCCGAAAGTGAAAAAAGGTGCTTTTGAGGCTAGAGTGCGCAGGAAAGCAGAGAGGGCCAAATTGTCTGGGGCATTTGAAGGGGTTCCAGGAGGCAGTGAGGACCAGCATCACTTTTCCCCGCTGGCACCTTTGCTGTGGCAGCAAAAGCTGGACGTTTGTCTTTTTTCCTCTGGGTGGCGCCGAAAGTGAAAACCGGTGTTTTTGAGGCTAGAGTGCGCAGGAAAGCAGAGAGGGCCAAATTGTCTGGGGCATTTGAAGGGGTTCCAGGAGGCAGTGAGGACCAGCATCACTTTTCCCCGCTGGCACCTTTGCTGTGGCAGCAAAAGCTGGACGCTTGTCTTTTTTGCTCCAAACAGCGCTGAAAGTGAAAACCGGTGTTTTTGAGGCTAGAGTGCGCAGGAAAGCAGAGAGGGCCAAATTGTCTGGGGCATTTGACGGGGTTCCAGGAGGCAGTGAGGACCAGCATGACTTTTCCCCGCTGGCACCTTTGCTGTGGCAGCAAAAGCTGGACGTTTGTCTTTTTTCCTCTGGGGGGCGCCGAAAGTGAAAACCGGTGTTTTTGAGGCTAGAGTGCGCAGGAAAGCAGAGAGGGCCAAATTGTCTGGGGCATTTGAAGGGGTTCCAGGAGGCAGTGAGGACCAGCATCACTTTTCCCCGCTGGCACCTTTGCTGTGGCAGCAAAAGCTGGACGTTTGTCTTTTTTCCTCTGGGGGGCGCCGAAAGTGAAAAAAGGTGCTTTTGAGGCTAGAGTGCGCAGGAAAGCAGAGAGGGCCAAATTGTCTGGGGCATTTGAAGGGGTTCCAGGAGGCAGTGAGGACCAGCATCACTTTTCCCCGCTGGCACCTTTGCTGTGGCAGCAAAAGCTGGACGTTTGTCTTTTTTCCTCTGGGGGGCGCCGAAAGTGAAAAAAGGTGCTTTTGAGGCTAGAGTGTGCAGGAAAGTAGAGAGGGCCAAATTGTCTGGGGCATTTGAAGGGGTTCCAGGAGGCAGTGAGGACCAGCATCACTTTTCCCCGCTGGCACCTTTGCTGTGGCAGCAAAAGCTGGACGTTTGTCTTTTTTCCTCCGGAGGGCGTCGAAAGTGAAATAGGTGCTTTTGAGGCTAGAGTGCGCAGGAAAGCAGAGAGGGCCAAATTGTCTGGGGCATTTGAAGGGGTTCCAGGAGGCAGTGAGGACCAGCATCACTTTTCCCCGCTGGCACCTTTGCTGTGGCAGCAAAAGCTGGACGTTTGTCTTTTTTTGCTCCGGAGGGCGCCGAAAGTGAAATCCGGTGCTTTTGAGGCTAGAGTGCGCAGGAAAGCAGAGAGGGCCAAATTGTCTGGGGCATTTGAAGGGGTTCCAGGAGGCAGTGAGGACCAGCATCACTTTTCCCCGCTGGCACCTTTGCTGTGGCAGCAAAAGCTGGACGTTTGTCTTTTTTCCTCTGGGGGGCGCCGAAAGTGAAAAAAGGTGCTTTTGAGGCTAGAGTGCGCAGGAAAGCAGAGAGGGCCAAATTGTCTGGGGCATTTGAAGGGGTTCCAGGAGGCAGTGAGGACCAGCATCACTTTTCCCCGCTGGCACCTTTGCTGTGGCAGCAAAAGCTGGACGTTTGTCTTTTTTGCTCCAAACAGCGCTGAAAGAGAAAACCGGTGTTTTTGAGGCTAGAGTGCGCAGGAAAGCAGAGAGGGCCAAATTGTCTGGGGCATTTGACGGGGTTCCAGGAGGCAGTGAGGACCAGCATCACTTTTCCCCGCTGGCACCTTTGCTGTGGCAGCAAAAGCTGGACGTTTGTCTTTTTTCCTCTGGGGGGCGCCGAAAGTGAAAACCGGTGTTTTTGAGGCTAGAGTGCGCAGGAAAGCAGAGAGGGCCAAATTGTCTGGGGCATTTGAAGGGGTTCCAGGAGGCAGTGAGGACCAGCATCACTTTTCCCCGCTGGCACCTTTGCTGTGGCAGCAAAAGCTGGACGTTTGTCTTTTTTCCTCTGGGGGGCGCCGAAAGTGAAAACCGGTGTTTTTGAGGCTAGAGTGCGCAGGAAAGCAGAGAGGGCCAAATTGTCTGGGGCATTTGAAGGGGTTCCAGGAGGCAGTGAGGACCAGCATCACTTTTCCCCGCTGGCACCTTTGCTGTGGCAGCAAAAGCTGGACGTTTGTCTTTTTTCCTCTGGGGGGCGCCGAAAGTGAAAAAAGGTGCTTTTGAGGCTAGAGTGCGCAGGAAAGCAGAGAGGGCCAAATTGTCTGGGGCATTTGAAGGGGTTCCAGGAGGCAGTGAGGACCAGCATCACTTTTCCCCGCTGGCACCTTTGCTGTGGCAGCAAAAGCTGGACGTTTGTCTTTTTTCCTCTGGGGGGCGCCGAAAGTGAAAAAAGGTGCTTTTGAGGCTAGAGTGTGCAGGAAAGTAGAGAGGGCCAAATTGTCTGGGGCATTTGAAGGGGTTCCAGGAGGCAGTGAGGACCAGCATCACTTTTCCCCGCTGGCACCTTTGCTGTGGCAGCAAAAGCTGGACGTTTGTCTTTTTTCCTCCGGAGGGCGCCAAAAGTGAAAAAAGGTGCTTTTGAGGCTAGAGTGCGCAGGAAAGCAGAGAGGGCCAAATTGTCTGGGGCATTTGAAGGGGTTCCAGGAGGCAGTGAGGACCAGCATGACTTTTCCCCGCTGGCACCTTTGCTGTGGCAGCAAAAGCTGGACGTTTTTTTTTTTTCTTCTGGGGGGCGCCGAAAGTGAAAAAAGGTGCTTTTGAGGCTAGAGTGCGCAGGAAAGCAGAGAGGGCCAAATTGTCTGGGGCATTTGAAGGGGTTCCAGGAGGCAGTGAGGACCAGCATCACTTTTCCCCGCTGGCACCTTTGCTGTGGCAGCAAAAGCTGGACGTTTGTCTTTTTTCCTCTGGGGGGCGCCGAAAGTGAAAACCGGTGTTTTTGAGGCTAGAGTGCGCAGGAAAGCAGAGAGGGCCAAATTGTCTGGGGCATTTGAAGGGGTTCCAGGAGGCAGTGAGGACCAGCATCACTTTTCCCCGCTGGCACCTTTGCTGTGGCAGCAAAAGCTGGACGTTTTTTTTTTTTCTTCTGGGGGGCGCCGAAAGTGAAAAAAGGTGCTTTTGAGGCTAGAGTGCGCAGGAAAGCAGAGAGGGCCAAATTGTCTGGGGCATTTGAAGGGGTTCTAGGAGGCAGTGAGGACCAGCATCACTTTTCCCCGCTGGCACCTTTGCTGTGGCAGCAAAAGCTGGACGTTTGTCTTCTTTGCTCCAAACAGCGCTGATAGTGAAAAAAGGTGCTTTTGAGGCTAGAGTGCGCAGGAAAGCAGAGAGGGCCAAATTGTCTGGGGCATTTGAAGGGGTTCCAGGAGGCAGTGAGGACCAGCATCACTTTTCCCCGCTGGCACCTTTGCTGTGGCAGCAAAAGCTGGACGTTTGTCTTTTTTCCTCTGGGGGGCGCCGAAAGTGAAAAAAGGTGCTTTTGAGGCTAGAGTGCGCAGGAAAGCAGAGAGGGCCAAATTGTCTGGGGCATTTGAAGGGGTTCCAGGAGGCAGTGAGGACCAGCATCACTTTTCCCCGCTGGCACCTTTGCTGTGGCAGCAAAAGCTGGACGTTTGTCTTTTTTCCTCCGGAGGGCGCCGAAAGTGAAAAAAGGTGCTTTTGAGGCTAGAGTGCGCAGGAAAGCAGAGAGGGCCAAATTGTCTGGGGCATTTGAAGGGGTTCCAGGAGGCAGTGAGGACCAGCATCACTTTTCCCCGCTGGCACCTTTGCTGTGGCAGCAAAAGCTGGACGTTTGTCTTTTTTGCTCCAAGCAGCGGCGAAAGTGAAAACCGGTGTTTTTGAGGCTAGAGTGCGCAGGAAAGCAGAGAGGGCCAAATTGTCTGGGGCATTTGAAGGGGTTCCAGGAGGCAGTGAGGACCAGCATCACTTTTCCCCGCTGGCACCTTTGCTGTGGCAGCAAAAGCTGGACGTTTGTCTTTTTTGCTCCGGAGGGCGCCGAAAGTGAAAACCGGTGTTTTTGAGGCTAGAGTGCGCAGGAAAGCAGAGAGGGCCAAATTGTCTGGGGCATTTGAAGGGGTTCCAGGAGGCAGTGAGGACCAGCATCACTTTTCCCCGCTGGCACCTTTGCTGTGGCAGCAAAAGCTGGACGTTTGTCTTTTTTGCTCCAAACAGCGCTGAAAGTGAAAACCGGTGTTTTTGAGGCTAGAGTGCGCAGGAAAGCAGAGAGGGCCAAATTGTCTGGGGCATTTGACGGGGTTCCAGGAGGCAGTGAGGACCAGCATCACTTTTCCCCGCTGGCACCTTTGCTGTGGCAGCAAAAGCTGGACGTTTGTCTTTTTTCCTCTGGGGGGCGCCGAAAGTGAAAACCGGTGTTTTTGAGGCTAGAGTGCGCAGGAAAGCAGAGAGGGCCAAATTGTCTTGGGCATTTGAACGGGTTCCAGGAGGCAGTGAGGACCAGCATCACTTTTCCCCGCTGGCACCTTTGCTGTGGCAGCAAAAGCTGGACGTTTGTCTTTTTTGATCAGGAGGGCGCCGAAAGTGAAAAAAGGTGCTTTTGAGGCTAGAGTGCGCAGGAAAGCAGAGAGGGCCAAATTGTCTGGGGCATTTGAAGGGGTTCCAGGAGGCAGTGAGGACCAGCATCACTTTTCCCCGCTGGCACCTTTGCTGTGGCAGCAAAAGCTGGACGTTTGTCTTTTTTGCTCCGGAGGGCGCCAAAAGTGAAAACCGGTGTTTTTGAGGCTAGAGTGCGCAGGAAAGCAGAGAGGGCCAAATTGTCTGGGGCATTTGAAGGGGTTCCAGGAGGCAGTGAGGACCAGCATCACTTTTCCCCGCTGGCACCTTTGCTGTGGCAGCAAAAGCTGGACGTTTGTCTTTTTTGCTCCAAACAGCGCTGAAAGTGAAAACCGGTGTTTTTGAGGCTAGAGTGCGCAGGAAAGCAGAGAGGGCCAAATTGTCTGGGGCATTTGACGGGGTTCCAGGAGGCAGTGAGGACCAGCATCACTTTTCCCCGCTGGCACCTTTGCTGTGGCAGCAAAAGCTGGACGTTTGTCTTTTTTCCTCTGGGGGGCGCCGAAAGTGAAAACCGGTGTTTTTGAGGCTAGAGTGCGCAGGAAAGCAGAGAGGGCCAAATTGTCTGGGGCATTTGAAGGGGTTCCAGGAGGCAGTGAGGACCAGCATCACTTTTCCCCGCTGGCACCTTTGCTGTGGCAGCAAAAGCTGGACGTTTGTCTTTTTTCCTCTGGGGGGCGCCGAAAGTGAAAAAAGGTGCTTTTGAGGCTAGAGTGCGCAGGAAAGCAGAGAGGGCCAAATTGTCTGGGGCATTTGAAGGGGTTCCAGGAGGCAGTGAGGACCAGCATCACTTTTCCCCGCTGGCACCTTTGCTGTGGCAGCAAAAGCTGGACGTTTGTCTTTTTTCCTCCGGAGGGCGCCGAAAGTGAAAAAAGGTGCTTTTGAGGCTCGAGTGCGCAGGAAAGTAGAGAGGGCCAAATTGTCTGGGGCATTTGAAGGGGTTCCAGGAGGCAGTGAGGACCAGCATCACTTTTCCCCGCTGGCACCTTTGCTGTGGCAGCAAAAGCTGGACGTTTGTCTTTTTTCCTCTGGGGGGCGCCGAAAGTGAAAAAAGGTGCTTTTGAGGCTAGAGTGTGCAGGAAAGTAGAGAGGGCCAAATTGTCTGGGGCATTTGAAGGGGTTCCAGGAGGCAGTGAGGACCAGCATCACTTTTCCCCGCTGGCACCTTTGCTGTGGCAGCAAAAGCTGGACGTTTGTCTTTTTTCCTCTGGGGGGCGCCGAAAGTGAAAAAAGGTGCTTTTGAGGCTAGAGTGTGCAGGAAAGTAGAGAGGGCCAAATTGTCTGGGGCATTTGAAGGGGTTCCAGGAGGCAGTGAGGACCAGCATCACTTTTCCCCGCTGGCACCTTTGCTGTGGCAGCAAAAGCTGGACGTTTGTCTTTTTTCCTCTGGGGGGCGCCGAAAGTGAAAAAAGGTGTTTTTGAGGCTAGAGTGCGCAGGAAAGCAGAGAGGGCCAAATTGTCTGGGGCATTTGAAGGGGTTCCAGGAGGCAGTGAGGACCAGCATCACTTTTCCCCGCTGGCACCTTTGCTGTGGCAGCAAAAGCTGGACGTTTGTCTTTTTTCCTCCGGAGGGCGCCGAAAGTGAAAAAAGGTGCTTTTGAGGCTAGAGTGCGCAGGAAAGCAGAGAGGGCCAAATTGTCTGGGGCATTTGAAGGGGTTCCAGGAGGCAGTGAGGACCAGCATGACTTTTCCCCGCTGGCACCTTTGCTGTGGCAGCAAAAGCTGGACGTTTGTCTTTTTTCCTCTGGGGGGCGCCGAAAGTGAAAAAAGGTGCTTTTGAGGCTAGAGTGCGCAGGAAAGCAGAGAGGGCCAAATTGTCTGGGGCATTTGAAGGGGTTCCAGGAGGCAGTGAGGACCAGCATGACTTTTCCCCGCTGGCACCTTTGCTGTGGCAGCAAAAGCTGGACGTTTGTCTTTTTTCCTCTGGGGGGCGCCGAAAGTGAAAACCGGTGTTTTTGAGGCTAGAGAGCGCAGGAAAGCAGAGAGGGCCAAATTGTGTGGGGCATTTGAAGGGGTTCCAGGAGGCAGTGAGGACCAGCATGACTTTTCCCCGCTGGCACCTTTGCTGTGGCAGCAAAAGCTGGACGTTTGTCTTTTTTCCTCTGGGGGGCGCCGAAAGTGAAAACCGGTGTTTTTGAGGCTAGAGTGCGCAGGAAAGCAGAGAGGGCCAAATTGTCTGGGGCATTTGACGGGGTTCCAGGAGGCAGTGACGACCAGCATCACTTTTCCCCGCTGGCACCTTTGCTGTGGCAGCAAAAGCTGGACGTTTGTCTTTTTTCCTCTGGGGGGCGCCGAAAGTGAAAACCGGTGTTTTTGAGGCTAGAGTGCGCAGCAAAGCAGAGGGCCAAATTGTCTGGGGCATTTGAAGGGGTTCCAGGAGGCAGTGAGGACCAGCATCACTTTTCCCCGCTGGCACCTTTGCTGTGGCAGCAAAAGCTGGACGTTTGTCTTTTTTCCTCTGGGGGGCGGCGAAAGTGAAATAGGTGCTTTTGAGGCTAGAGTGCGCAGGAAAGCAGAGAGGGCCAAATTGTCTGGGGCATTTGAAGGGGTTCCAGGAGGCAGTGAGGACCAGCATCACTTTTCCCCGCTGGCACCTTTGCTGTGGCAGCAAAAGCTGGACGTTTGTCTTTTTTGCTCCGGAGGGCGCTGATAGTGAAAAAAGGTGCTTTTGAGGCTAGAGTGCGCAGGAAAGCAGAGAGGGCCAAATTGTCTGGGGCATTTGAAGGGGTTCCAGGAGGCAGTGAGGACCAGCATCACTTTTCCCCGCTGGCACCTTTGCTGTGGCAGCAAAAGCTGGACGTTTGTCTTTTTTCCTCTGGGGGGCGCCGAAAGTGAAAAAAGGTGCTTTTGAGGCTAGAGTGCGCAGGAAAGCAGAGAGGGCCAAATTGTCTGGGGCATTTGAAGGGGTTCCAGGAGGCAGTGAGGACCAGCATCACTTTTCCCCGCTGGCACCTTTGCTGTGGCAGCAAAAGCTGGACGCTTGTCTTTTTTGCTCCAAACAGCGCTGAAAGTGAAAACCGGTGTTTTTGAGGCTAGAGTGCGCAGGAAAGCAGAGAGGGCCAAATTGTCTGGGGCATTTGAAGGGGTTCCAGGAGGCAGTGAGGACCAGCATGACTTTTCCCCGCTGGCACCTTTGCTGTGGCAGCAAAAGCTGGACGTTTGTCTTTTTTCCTCCGGAGGGCGCCGAAAGTGAAAAAAGGTGCTTTTGAGGCTAGAGTGCGCAGGAAAGTAGAGAGGGCCAAATTGTCTGGGGCATTTGAAGGGGTTCCAGGAGGCAGTGAGGACCAGCATCACTTTTCCCCGCTGGCACCTTTGCTGTGGCAGCAAAAGCTGGACGTTTGTCTTTTTTGCTCCGGAGGGCGCCGAAAGTGAAATAGGTGCTTTTGAGGCTAGAGTGCGCAGGAAAGCAGAGAGGGCCAAATTGTGTGGGGCATTTGAAGGGGTTCCAGGAGGCAGTGAGGACCAGCATCACTTTTCCCCGCTGGCACCTTTGCTGTGGCAGCAAAAGCTGGACGTTTGTCTTTTTTGCTCCGGAGGGCGCTGATAGTGAAAAAAGGTGCTTTTGAGGCTAGAGTGCGCAGGAAAGCAGAGAGGGCCAAATTGTCTGGGGCATTTGAAGGGGTTCCAGGAGGCAGTGAGGACCAGCATCACTTTTCCCCGCTGGCACCTTTGCTGTGGCAGCAAAAGCTGGACGTTTGTCTTTTTTCCTCTGGGGGGCGCCGAAAGTGAAAAAAGGTGCTTTTGAGGCTAGAGTGCGCAGGAAAGCAGAGAGGGCCAAATTGTCTGGGGCATTTGAAGGGGTTCCAGGAGGCAGTGAGGACCAGCATCACTTTTCCCCGCTGGCACCTTTGCTGTGGCAGCAAAAGCTGGACGCTTGTCTTTTTTGCTCCAAACAGCGCTGAAAGTGAAAACCGGTGTTTTTGAGGCTAGAGTGCGCAGGAAAGCAGAGAGGGCCAAATTGTCTGGGGCATTTGAAGGGGTTCCAGGAGGCAGTGAGGACCAGCATGACTTTTCCCCGCTGGCACCTTTGCTGTGGCAGCAAAAGCTGGACGTTTGTCTTTTTTCCTCCGGAGGGCGCCGAAAGTGAAAAAAGGTGCTTTTGAGGCTAGAGTGCGCAGGAAAGTAGAGAGGGCCAAATTGTCTGGGGCATTTGAAGGGGTTCCAGGAGGCAGTGAGGACCAGCATCACTTTTCCCCGCTGGCACCTTTGCTGTGGCAGCAAAAGCTGGACGTTTGTCTTTTTTGCTCCGGAGGGCGCCGAAAGTGAAATAGGTGCTTTTGAGGCTAGAGTGCGCAGGAAAGCAGAGAGGGCCAAATTGTGTGGGGCATTTGAAGGGGTTCCAGGAGGCAGTGAGGACCAGCATCACTTTTCCCCGCTGGCACCTTTGCTGTGGCAGCAAAAGCTGGACGTTTGTCTTTTTTGCTCCGGAGGGCGCCGAAAGTGAAATAGGTGCTTTTGAGGCTAGAGTGCGCAGGAAAGCAGAGAGGGCCAAATTGTCTGGGGCATTTGACGGGGTTCCAGGAGGCAGTGAGGACCAGCATGACTTTTCCCCGCTGGCACCTTTGCTGTGGCAGCAAAAGCTGGACGTTTGTCTTTTTTCCTCTGGGGGGCGCCGAAAGTGAAAACCGGTGTTTTTGAGGCTAGAGTGCGCAGGAAAGCAGAGAGGGCCAAATTGTCTGGGGCATTTGAAGGGGTTCCAGGAGGCAGTGAGGACCAGCATCACTTTTCCCCGCTGGCACCTTTGCTGTGGCAGCAAAAGCTGGACGTTTGTCTTTTTTCCTCTGGGGGGCGCCGAAAGTGAAAAAAGGTGCTTTTGAGGCTAGAGTGCGCAGGAAAGCAGAGAGGGCCAAATTGTCTGGGGCATTTGAAGGGGTTCCAGGAGGCAGTGAGGACCAGCATCACTTTTCCCCGCTGGCACCTTTGCTGTGGCAGCAAAAGCTGGACGTTTGTCTTTTTTCCTCTGGGGGGCGCCGAAAGTGAAAACCGGTGTTTTTGAGGCTAGAGTGCGCAGGAAAGCAGAGAGGGCCAAATTGTCTGGGGCATTTGAAGGGGTTCCAGGAGGCAGTGAGGACCAGCATGACTTTTCCCCGCTGGCACCTTTGCTGTGGCAGCAAAAGCTGGACGTTTGTCTTTTTTCCTCCGGAGGGCGCCGAAAGTGAAAAAAGGTGCTTTTGAGGCTAGAGTGCGCAGGAAAGCAGAGAGGGCCAAATTGTCTGGGGCATTTGAAGGGGTTCCAGGAGGCAGTGAGGACCAGCATCACTTTTCCCCGCTGGCACCTTTGCTGTGGCAGCAAAAGCTGGACGTTTGTCTTTTTTGCTCCAAACAGCGCTGATAGTGAAAAAAGGTGCTTTTGAGGCTAGAGTGCGCAGGAAAGCAGAGAGGGCCAAATTGTCTGGGGCATTTGAAGGGGTTCCAGGAGGCAGTGAGGACCAACCACACTTTTCCCCGCTGGCACCTTTGCTGTGGCAGCAAAAGCTGGACGTTTGTCTTTTTTCCTCTGGGGGGCGCCGAAAGTGAAAAAAGGTGCTTTTGAGGCTAGAGTGCGCAGGAAAGCAGAGAGGGCCAAATTGTCTGGGGCATTTGAAGGGGTTCCAGGAGGCAGTGAGGACCAGCATCACTTTTCCCCGCTGGCACCTTTGCTGTGGCAGCAAAAGCTGGACGTTTGTCTTTTTTCCTCTGGGGGGCGCCGAAAGTGAAAAAAGGTGCTTTTGAGGCTAGAGTGCGCAGGAAAGCAGAGAGGGCCAAATTGTCTGGGGCATTTGAAGGGGTTCCAGGAGGCAGTGAGGACCAGCATGACTTTTCCCCGCTGGCACCTTTGCTGTGGCAGCAAAAGCTGGACGTTTGTCTTTTTTGCTCCGGAGGGCGCCGAAAGTGAAAAAAGGTGCTTTTGAGGCTAGAGTGCGCAGGAAAGCAGAGAGGGCCAAATTGTCTGGGGCATTTGAAGGGGTTCCAGGAGGCAGTGAGGACCAGCATGACTTTTCCCCGCTGGCACCTTTGCCGTGGCAGCAAAAGCTGGACGTTTGTATTTTTTGCTCCGGAGGGCGCCGAAAGTGAAAAAAGGTGCTTTTGAGGCTAGAGTGCGCAGGAAAGCAGAGAGGGCCAAATTGTCTGGGGCATTTGAAGGGGTTCCAGGAGGCAGTGAGGACCAGCATCACTTTTCCCCGCTGGCACCTTTGCTGTGGCAGCAAAAGCTGGACGTTTGTCTTTTTTCCTCTGGGGGGCGCCAAAAGTGAAAACCGGTGTTTTTGAGGCTAGAGTGCGCAGGAAAGCAGAGAGGGCCAAATTGTCTGGGGCATTTGAAGGGGTTCCAGGAGGCAGTGAGGACCAGCATCACTTTTCCCCGCTGGCACCTTTGCTGTGGCAGCAAAAGCTGGACGTTTGTCTTTTTTGCTCCAAACAGCGCTGATAGTGAAAAAAGGTGCTTTTGAGGCTAGAGTGCGCAGGAAAGCAGAGAGGGCCAAATTGTCTGGGGCATTTGAAGGGGTTCCAGGAGGCAGTGAGGACCAACCACACTTTTCCCCGCTGGCACCTTTGCTGTGGCAGCAAAAGCTGGACGTTTGTCTTTTTTCCTCTGGGGGGCGCCGAAAGTGAAAAAAGGTGCTTTTGAGGCTAGAGTGCGCAGGAAAGCAGAGAGGGCCAAATTGTCTGGGGCATTTGAAGGGGTTCCAGGAGGCAGTGAGGACCAGCATCACTTTTCCCCGCTGGCACCTTTGCTGTGGCAGCAAAAGCTGGACGTTTGTCTTTTTTCCTCCGGAGGGCGCCAAAAGTGAAAAAAGGTGCTTTTGAGGCTAGAGTGCGCAGGAAAGCAGAGAGGGCCAAATTGTCTGGGGCATTTGAAGGGGTTCCAGGAGGCAGTGAGGACCAGCATCATTTTTCCCCGCTGGCACCTTTGCTGTGGCAGCAAAAGCTGGATGTTTTTTTTTTTTCTTCTGGGGGGCGCCGAAAGTGAAAAAAGGTGCTTTTGAGGCTAGAGTGCGCAGGAAAGCAGAGAGGGCCAAATTGGGGCATTTGAAGGGGTTCCAGGAGGCAGTGAGGACCAGCATCACTTTTCCCCGCTGGCACCTTTGCTGTGGCAGCAAAAGCTGGACGTTTGTCTTTTTTCCTCTGGGGGGCGCCGAAAGTGAAAACCGGTGTTTTTGAGGCTAGAGTGCGCAGGAAAGCAGAGAGGGCCAAATTGTCTGGGGCATTTGAAGGGGTTCCAGGAGGCAGTGAGGACCAGCATCACTTTTCCCCGCTGGCACCTTTGCTGTGGCAGCAAAAGCTGGACGTTTGTCTTTTTTGCTCCGGAGGGCGCTGATAGTGAAATCCAGTGCTTTTGAGGCTAGAGTGCGCAGGAAAGCAGAGAGGGCCAAATTGTCTGGGGCATTTGAAGGGGTTCCAGGAGGCAGTGAGGACCAGCATGACTTTTCCCCGCTGGCACCTTTGCCGTGGCAGCAAAAGCTGGACGTTTGTATTTTTTGCTCCGGAGGGCGCCGAAAGTGAAAAAAGGTGCTTTTGAGGCTAGAGTGCGCAGGAAAGCAGAGAGGGCCAAATTGTCTGGGGCATTTGAAGGGGTTCCAGGAGGCAGTGAGGACCAGCATCACTTTTCCCCGCTGGCACCTTTGCTGTGGCAGCAAAAGCTGGACGTTTGTCTTTTTTCCTCTGGGGGGCGCCAAAAGTGAAAACCGGTGTTTTTGAGGCTAGAGTGCGCAGGAAAGCAGAGAGGGCCAAATTGTCTGGGGCATTTGAAGGGGTTCCAGGAGGCAGTGAGGACCAGCATCACTTTTCCCCGCTGGCACCTTTGCTGTGGCAGCAAAAGCTGGACGTTTGTCTTTTTTGCTCCAAACAGCGCTGATAGTGAAAAAAGGTGCTTTTGAGGCTAGAGTGCGCAGGAAAGCAGAGAGGGCCAAATTGTCTGGGGCATTTGAAGGGGTTCCAGGAGGCAGTGAGGACCAACCACACTTTTCCCCGCTGGCACCTTTGCTGTGGCAGCAAAAGCTGGACGTTTGTCTTTTTTCCTCTGGGGGGCGCCGAAAGTGAAAAAAGGTGCTTTTGAGGCTAGAGTGCGCAGGAAAGCAGAGAGGGCCAAATTGTCTGGGGCATTTGAAGGGGTTCCAGGAGGCAGTGAGGACCAGCATCACTTTTCCCCGCTGGCACCTTTGCTGTGGCAGCAAAAGCTGGACGTTTGTCTTTTTTCCTCCGGAGGGCGCCAAAAGTGAAAAAAGGTGCTTTTGAGGCTAGAGTGCGCAGGAAAGCAGAGAGGGCCAAATTGTCTGGGGCATTTGAAGGGGTTCCAGGAGGCAGTGAGGACCAGCATCATTTTTCCCCGCTGGCACCTTTGCTGTGGCAGCAAAAGCTGGACGTTTTTTTTTTTTCTTCTGGGGGGCGCCGAAAGTGAAAAAAGGTGCTTTTGAGGCTAGAGTGCGCAGGAAAGCAGAGAGGGCCAAATTGTCTGGGGCATTTGAAGGGGTTCCAGGAGGCAGTGAGGACCAGCATCACTTTTCCCCGCTGGCACCTTTGCTGTGGCAGCAAAAGCTGGACGTTTGTCTTTTTTCCTCTGGGGGGCGCCGAAAGTGAAAAAAGGTGTTTTTGAGGCTAGAGTGCGCAGGAAAGCAGAGAGGGCCAAATTGTCTGGGGCATTTGAAGGGGTTCCAGGAGGCAGTGAGGACCAGCATCACTTTTCCCCGCTGGCACCTTTGCTGTGGCAGCAAAAGCTGGACGTTTGTCTTTTTTGCTCCGGAGGGCGCTGATTGTGAAATCCGGTGCTTTTGAGGCTAGAGTGCGCAGGAAAGCAGAGAGGGCCAAATTGTGTGGGGCATTTGAAGGGGTTCCAGGAGGCAGTGAGGACCAACCACACTTTTCCCCGCTGGCACCTTTGCTGTGGCAGCAAAAGCTGGACGTTTGTCTTTTTTCCTCTGGGGGGCGCCGAAAGTGAAAACCGGTGTTTTTGAGGCTAGAGTGCGCAGGAAAGCAGAGAGGGCCAAATTGTCTGGGGCATTTGAAGGGGTTCCAGGAGGCAGTGAGGACCAGCATCACTTTTCCCCGCTGGCACCTTTGCTGTGGCAGCAAAAGCTGGACGTTTGTCTTTTTTGCTCCGGAGGGCGCCAAAAGTGAAAAAAGGTGCTTTTGAGGCTAGAGTGCGCAGGAAAGCAGAGAGGGCCAAATTGTCTGGGGCATTTGAAGGGGTTCCAGGAGGCAGTGAGGACCAGCATCACTTTTCCCCGCTGGCACCTTTGCTGTGGCAGCAAAAGCTGGACGTTTGTCTTTTTTCCTCTGGGGGGCGCCGAAAGTGAAAACCGGTGTTTTTGAGGCTAGAGTGCGCAGGAAAGCAGAGAGGGCCAAATTGTCTGGGGCATTTGAAGGGGTTCCAGGAGGCAGTGAGGACCAGCATCACTTTTCCCCGCTGGCACCTTTGCTGTGGCAGCAAAAGCTGGACGTTTGTCTTTTTTGCTCCAAACAGCGCTGATAGTGAAAAAAGGTGCTTTTGAGGCTAGAGTGCGCAGGAAAGCAGAGAGGGCCAAATTGTCTGGGGCATTTGAAGGGGTTCCAGGAGGCAGTGAGGACCAACCACACTTTTCCCCGCTGGCACCTTTGCTGTGGCAGCAAAAGCTGGACGTTTTTTTTTTTTCTTCTGGGGGGCGCCGAAAGTGAAAAAAGGTGCTTTTGAGGCTAGAGTGCGCAGGAAAGCAGAGAGGGCCAAATTGTCTGGGGCATTTGAAGGGGTTCCAGGAGGCAGTGAGGACCAGCATCACTTTTCCCCGCTGGCACCTTTGCTGTGGCAGCAAAAGCTGGACGTTTGTCTTTTTTCCTCTGGGGGGCGCCAAAAGTGAAAAAAGGTGCTTTTGAGGCTAGAGTGCGCAGGAAAGCAGAGAGGGCCAAATTGTCTGTGGCATTTGAAGGGGTTCCAGGAGGCAGTGAGGACCAGCATCATTTTTCCCCGCTGGCACCTTTGCTGTGGCAGCAAAAGCTGGACGTTTTTTTTTTTTTCTTCTGGGGGGCGCCGAAAGTGAAAAAAGGTGCTTTTGAGGCTAGAGTGCGCAGGAAAGCAGAGAGGGCCAAATTGTCTGGGGCATTTGAAGGGGTTCCAGGAGGCAGTGAGGACCAGCATCACTTTTCCCCGCTGGCACCTTTGCTGTGGCAGCAAAAGCTGGACGTTTGTCTTTTTTCCTCTGGGGGGCGCCGAAAGTGAAAACCGGTGTTTTTGAGGCTAGAGTGCGCAGGAAAGCAGAGAGGGCCAAATTGTCTGGGGCATTTGAAGGGGTTCCAGGAGGCAGTGAGGACCAGCATCACTTTTCCCCGCTGGCACCTTTGCTGTGGCAGCAAAAGCTGGACGTTTGTCTTTTTTGCTCCAAACAGCGCTGATAGTGAAAAAAGGTGCTTTTGAGGCTAGAGTGCGCAGGAAAGCAGAGAGGGCCAAATTGTCTGGGGCATTTGAAGGGGTTCCAGGAGGCAGTGAGGACCAGCATCACTTTTCCCCGCTGGCACCTTTGCTGTGGCAGCAAAAGCTGGACGTTTGTCTTTTTTCTTCTGGGGGGCGCCGAAAGTGAAAAAAGGTGCTTTTGAGGCTAGAGTGCGCAGGAAAGCAGAGAGGGCCAAATTGTCTGGGGCATTTGAAGGGGTTCCAGGAGGCAGTGAGGACCAGCATCACTTTTCCCCGCTGGCACCTTTGCTGTGGCAGCAAAAGCTGGACGTTTGTCTTTTTTGCTCCGGAGGGCGCCAAAAGTGAAAAAAGGTGCTTTTGAGGCTAGAGTGCGCAGGAAAGCAGAGAGGGCCAAATTGTCTGGGGCATTTGAAGGGGTTCCAGGAGGCAGTGAGGACCAGCATCACTTTTCCCCGCTGGCACCTTTGCTGTGGCAGCAAAAGCTGGACGTTTTTTTTTTTTCTTCTGGGGGGCGGCGAAAGTGAAAAAAGGTGCTTTTGAGGCTAGAGTGCGCAGGAAAGCAGAGAGGGCCAAATTGTCTGGGGCATTTGAAGGGGTTCCAGGAGGCAGTGAGGACCAGCATGACTTTTCCCCGCTGGCACCTTTGCTGTGGCAGCAAAAGCTGGACGTTTGTCTTTTTTGCTCCGGAGGGCGCCGAAAGTGAAAAAAGGTGCTTTTGAGGCTAGAGTGCGCAGGAAAGCAGAGAGGGCCAAATTGTCTGGGGCATTTGAAGGGGTTCCAGGAGGCAGTGAGGACCAGCATCACTTTTCCCCGCTGGCACCTTTGCTGTGGCAGCAAAAGCTGGACGTTTGTCTTTTTTCCTCTGGGGGGCGCCGAAAGTGAAAACCGGTGTTTTTGAGGCTAGAGTGCGCAGGAAAGCAGAGAGGGCCAAATTGTCTGGGGCATTTGAAGGGGTTCCAGGAGGCAGTGAGGACCAGCATCACTTTTCCCCGCTGGCACCTTTGCTGTGGCAGCAAAAGCTGGACGTTTGTCTTTTTTGCTCCAAACAGCGCTGATAGTGAAAAAAGGTGCTTTTGAGGCTAGAGTGCGCAGGAAAGCAGAGAGGGCCAAATTGTCTGGGGCATTTGAAGGGGTTCCAGGAGGCAGTGAGGACCAGCATCACTTTTCCCCGCTGGCACCTTTGCTGTGGCAGCAAAAGCTGGACGTTTGTCTTTTTTCTTCTGGGGGGCGCCGAAAGTGAAAAAAGGTGCTTTTGAGGCTAGAGTGCGCAGGAAAGCAGAGAGGGCCAAATTGTCTGGGGCATTTGAAGGGGTTCCAGGAGGCAGTGAGGACCAGCATCACTTTTCCCCGCTGGCACCTTTGCTGTGGCAGCAAAAGCTGGACGTTTGTCTTTTTTGCTCCGGAGGGCGCCAAAAGTGAAAAAAGGTGCTTTTGAGGCTAGAGTGCGCAGGAAAGCAGAGAGGGCCAAATTGTCTGGGGCATTTGAAGGGGTTCCAGGAGGCAGTGAGGACCAGCATCATTTTTCCCCGCTGGCACCTTTGCTGTGGCAGCAAAAGCTGGACGTTTTTTTTTTTTCTTCTGGGGGGCGCCGAAAGTGAAAAAAGGTGCTTTTGAGGCTAGAGTGCGCAGGAAAGCAGAGAGGGCCAAATTGTCTGGGGCATTTGAAGGGGTTCCAGGAGGCAGTGAGGACCAGCATCACTTTTCCCCGCTGGCACCTTTGCTGTGGCAGCAAAAGCTGGACGTTTGTCTTTTTTGCTCCGGAGGGCGCCGAAAGTGAAAAAAGGTGCTTTTGAGGCTAGAGTGCGCAGGAAAGCAGAGAGGGCCAAATTGTCTGGGGCATTTGAAGGGGTTCCAGGAGGCAGTGAGGACCAGCATCACTTTTCCCCGCTGGCACCTTTGCTGTGGCAGCAAAAGCTGGACGTTTGTCTTTTTTCCTCTGGGGGGCGCCGAAAGTGAAAAAAGGTGCTTTTGAGGCTAGAGTGCGCAGGAAAGCAGAGAGGGCCAAATTGTCTGGGGCATTTGAAGGGGTTCCAGGAGGCAGTGAGGACCAGCATCACTTTTCCCCGCTGGCACCTTTGCTGTGGCAGCAAAAGCTGGACGTTTGTCTTTTTTGCTCCAAACAGCGCTGATAGTGAAAAAAGGTGCTTTTGAGGCTAGAGTGCGCAGGAAAGCAGAGAGGGCCAAATTGTCTGGGGCATTTGAAGGGGTTCCAGGAGGCAGTGAGGACCAACCACACTTTTCCCCGCTGGCACCTTTGCTGTGGCAGCAAAAGCTGGACGTTTGTCTTTTTTCCTCTGGGGGGCGCCGAAAGTGAAAAAAGGTGCTTTTGAGGCTAGAGTGCGCAGGAAAGCAGAGAGGGCCAAATTGTCTGGGGCATTTGAAGGGGTTCCAGGAGGCAGTGAGGACCAGCATCACTTTTCCCCGCTGGCACCTTTGCTGTGGCAGCAAAAGCTGGACGTTTGTCTTTTTTCCTCCGGAGGGCGCCAAAAGTGAAAAAAGGTGCTTTTGAGGCTAGAGTGCGCAGGAAAGCAGAGAGGGCCAAATTGTCTGGGGCATTTGAAGGGGTTCCAGGAGGCAGTGAGGACCAGCATCATTTTTCCCCGCTGGCACCTTTGCTGTGGCAGCAAAAGCTGGACGTTTTTTTTTTTTTCTTCTGGGGGGCGCCGAAAGTGAAAAAAGGTGCTTTTGAGGCTAGAGTGCGCAGGAAAGCAGAGAGGGCCAAATTGTCTGGGGCATTTGAAGGGGTTCCAGGAGGCAGTGAGGACCAGCATCACTTTTCCCCGCTGGCACCTTTGCTGTGGCAGCAAAAGCTGGACGTTTGTCTTTTTTCCTCTGGGGGGCGCCGAAAGTGAAAACCGGTGTTTTTGAGGCTAGAGTGCGCAGGAAAGCAGAGAGGGCCAAATTGTCTGGGGCATTTGAAGGGGTTCCAGGAGGCAGTGAGGACCAGCATCACTTTTCCCCGCTGGCACCTTTGCTGTGGCAGCAAAAGCTGGACGTTTGTCTTTTTTGCTCCAAACAGCGCTGATAGTGAAAAAAGGTGCTTTTGAGGCTAGAGTGCGCAGGAAAGCAGAGAGGGCCAAATTGTCTGGGGCATTTGAAGGGGTTCCAGGAGGCAGTGAGGACCAGCATCACTTTTCCCCGCTGGCACCTTTGCTGTGGCAGCAAAAGCTGGACGTTTGTCTTTTTTCTTCTGGGGGGCGCCGAAAGTGAAAAAAGGTGCTTTTGAGGCTAGAGTGCGCAGGAAAGCAGAGAGGGCCAAATTGTCTGGGGCATTTGAAGGGGTTCCAGGAGGCAGTGAGGACCAGCATCACTTTTCCCCGCTGGCACCTTTGCTGTGGCAGCAAAAGCTGGACGTTTGTCTTTTTTGCTCCGGAGGGCGCCAAAAGTGAAAAAAGGTGCTTTTGAGGCTAGAGTGCGCAGGAAAGCAGAGAGGGCCAAATTGTCTGGGGCATTTGAAGGGGTTCCAGGAGGCAGTGAGGACCAGCATCACTTTTCCCCGCTGGCACCTTTGCTGTGGCAGCAAAAGCTGGACGTTTGTCTTTTTTCCTCTGGGGGGCGGCGAAAGTGAAAAAAGGTGCTTTTGAGGCTAGAGTGCGCAGGAAAGCAGAGAGGGCCAAATTGTCTGGGGCATTTGAAGGGGTTCCAGGAGGCAGTGAGGACCAGCATGACTTTTCCCCGCTGGCACCTTTGCTGTGGCAGCAAAAGCTGGACGTTTGTCTTTTTTCCTCCGGAGGGCGCCAAAAGTGAAAAAAGGTGCTTTTGAGGCTAGAGTGCGCAGGAAAGCAGAGAGGGCCAAATTGTCTGGGGCATTTGAAGGGGTTCCAGGAGGCAGTGAGGACCAGCATCATTTTTCCCCGCTGGCACCTTTGCTGTGGCAGCAAAAGCTGGACGTTTTTTTTTTTTTCTTCTGGGGGGCGCCGAAAGTGAAAAAAGGTGCTTTTGAGGCTAGAGTGCGCAGGAAAGCAGAGAGGGCCAAATTGTCTGGGGCATTTGAAGGGGTTCCAGGAGGCAGTGAGGACCAGCATCACTTTTCCCCGCTGGCACCTTTGCTGTGGCAGCAAAAGCTGGACGTTTGTCTTTTTTCCTCTGGGGGGCGCCGAAAGTGAAAACCGGTGTTTTTGAGGCTAGAGTGCGCAGGAAAGCAGAGAGGGCCAAATTGTCTGGGGCATTTGAAGGGGTTCCAGGAGGCAGTGAGGACCAGCATCACTTTTCCCCGCTGGCACCTTTGCTGTGGCAGCAAAAGCTGGACGTTTGTCTTTTTTGCTCCAAACAGCGCTGATAGTGAAAAAAGGTGCTTTTGAGGCTAGAGTGCGCAGGAAAGCAGAGAGGGCCAAATTGTCTGGGGCATTTGAAGGGGTTCCAGGAGGCAGTGAGGACCAGCATCACTTTTCCCCGCTGGCACCTTTGCTGTGGCAGCAAAAGCTGGACGTTTGTCTTTTTTCTTCTGGGGGGCGCCGAAAGTGAAAAAAGGTGCTTTTGAGGCTAGAGTGCGCAGGAAAGCAGAGAGGGCCAAATTGTCTGGGGCATTTGAAGGGGTTCCAGGAGGCAGTGAGGACCAGCATCACTTTTCCCCGCTGGCACCTTTGCTGTGGCAGCAAAAGCTGGACGTTTGTCTTTTTTGCTCCGGAGGGCGCCAAAAGTGAAAAAAGGTGCTTTTGAGGCTAGAGTGCGCAGGAAAGCAGAGAGGGCCAAATTGTCTGGGGCATTTGAAGGGGTTCCAGGAGGCAGTGAGGACCAGCATCACTTTTCCCCGCTGGCACCTTTGCTGTGGCAGCAAAAGCTGGACGTTTTTTTTTTTTCTTCTGGGGGGCGGCGAAAGTGAAAAAAGGTGCTTTTGAGGCTAGAGTGCGCAGGAAAGCAGAGAGGGCCAAATTGTCTGGGGCATTTGAAGGGGTTCCAGGAGGCAGTGAGGACCAGCATGACTTTTCCCCGCTGGCACCTTTGCTGTGGCAGCAAAAGCTGGACGTTTGTCTTTTTTGCTCCGGAGGGCGCCGAAAGTGAAAAAAGGTGCTTTTGAGGCTAGAGTGCGCAGGAAAGCAGAGAGGGCCAAATTGTCTGGGGCATTTGAAGGGGTTCCAGGAGGCAGTGAGGACCAGCATCACTTTTCCCCGCTGGCACCTTTGCTGTGGCAGCAAAAGCTGGACGTTTGTCTTTTTTCCTCTGGGGGGCGCCGAAAGTGAAAACCGGTGTTTTTGAGGCTAGAGTGCGCAGGAAAGCAGAGAGGGCCAAATTGTCTGGGGCATTTGAAGGGGTTCCAGGAGGCAGTGAGGACCAGCATCACTTTTCCCCGCTGGCACCTTTGCTGTGGCAGCAAAAGCTGGACGTTTGTCTTTTTTGCTCCAAACAGCGCTGATAGTGAAAAAAGGTGCTTTTGAGGCTAGAGTGCGCAGGAAAGCAGAGAGGGCCAAATTGTCTGGGGCATTTGAAGGGGTTCCAGGAGGCAGTGAGGACCAACCACACTTTTCCCCGCTGGCACCTTTGCTGTGGCAGCAAAAGCTGGACGTTTGTCTTTTTTCCTCTGGGGGGCGCCGAAAGTGAAAAAAGGTGCTTTTGAGGCTAGAGTGCGCAGGAAAGCAGAGAGGGCCAAATTGTCTGGGGCATTTGAAGGGGTTCCAGGAGGCAGTGAGGACCAGCATCACTTTTCCCCGCTGGCACCTTTGCTGTGGCAGCAAAAGCTGGACGTTTGTCTTTTTTCCTCCGGAGGGCGCCAAAAGTGAAAAAAGGTGCTTTTGAGGCTAGAGTGCGCAGGAAAGCAGAGAGGGCCAAATTGTCTGGGGCATTTGAAGGGGTTCCAGGAGGCAGTGAGGACCAGCATCATTTTTCCCCGCTGGCACCTTTGCTGTGGCAGCAAAAGCTGGACGTTTTTTTTTTTTTCTTCTGGGGGGCGCCGAAAGTGAAAAAAGGTGCTTTTGAGGCTAGAGTGCGCAGGAAAGCAGAGAGGGCCAAATTGTCTGGGGCATTTGAAGGGGTTCCAGGAGGCAGTGAGGACCAGCATCACTTTTCCCCGCTGGCACCTTTGCTGTGGCAGCAAAAGCTGGACGTTTGTCTTTTTTCCTCTGGGGGGCGCCGAAAGTGAAAACCGGTGTTTTTGAGGCTAGAGTGCGCAGGAAAGCAGAGAGGGCCAAATTGTCTGGGGCATTTGAAGGGGTTCCAGGAGGCAGTGAGGACCAGCATCACTTTTCCCCGCTGGCACCTTTGCTGTGGCAGCAAAAGCTGGACGTTTGTCTTTTTTGCTCCAAACAGCGCTGATAGTGAAAAAAGGTGCTTTTGAGGCTAGAGTGCGCAGGAAAGCAGAGAGGGCCAAATTGTCTGGGGCATTTGAAGGGGTTCCAGGAGGCAGTGAGGACCAGCATCACTTTTCCCCGCTGGCACCTTTGCTGTGGCAGCAAAAGCTGGACGTTTGTCTTTTTTCTTCTGGGGGGCGCCGAAAGTGAAAAAAGGTGCTTTTGAGGCTAGAGTGCGCAGGAAAGCAGAGAGGGCCAAATTGTCTGGGGCATTTGAAGGGGTTCCAGGAGGCAGTGAGGACCAGCATCACTTTTCCCCGCTGGCACCTTTGCTGTGGCAGCAAAAGCTGGACGTTTGTCTTTTTTGCTCCGGAGGGCGCCAAAAGTGAAAAAAGGTGCTTTTGAGGCTAGAGTGCGCAGGAAAGCAGAGAGGGCCAAATTGTCTGGGGCATTTGAAGGGGTTCCAGGAGGCAGTGAGGACCAGCATCACTTTTCCCCGCTGGCACCTTTGCTGTGGCAGCAAAAGCTGGACGTTTTTTTTTTTTCTTCTGGGGGGCGGCGAAAGTGAAAAAAGGTGCTTTTGAGGCTAGAGTGCGCAGGAAAGCAGAGAGGGCCAAATTGTCTGGGGCATTTGAAGGGGTTCCAGGAGGCAGTGAGGACCAGCATGACTTTTCCCCGCTGGCACCTTTGCTGTGGCAGCAAAAGCTGGACGTTTGTCTTTTTTGCTCCGGAGGGCGCCGAAAGTGAAAAAAGGTGCTTTTGAGGCTAGAGTGCGCAGGAAAGCAGAGAGGGCCAAATTGTCTGGGGCATTTGAAGGGGTTCCAGGAGGCAGTGAGGACCAGCATCACTTTTCCCCGCTGGCACCTTTGCTGTGGCAGCAAAAGCTGGACGTTTGTCTTTTTTCCTCTGGGGGGCGCCGAAAGTGAAAACCGGTGTTTTTGAGGCTAGAGTGCGCAGGAAAGCAGAGAGGGCCAAATTGTCTGGGGCATTTGAAGGGGTTCCAGGAGGCAGTGAGGACCAGCATCACTTTTCCCCGCTGGCACCTTTGCTGTGGCAGCAAAAGCTGGACGTTTGTCTTTTTTGCTCCAAACAGCGCTGATAGTGAAAAAAGGTGCTTTTGAGGCTAGAGTGCGCAGGAAAGCAGAGAGGGCCAAATTGTCTGGGGCATTTGAAGGGGTTCCAGGAGGCAGTGAGGACCAACCACACTTTTCCCCGCTGGCACCTTTGCTGTGGCAGCAAAAGCTGGACGTTTGTCTTTTTTCCTCTGGGGGGCGCCGAAAGTGAAAAAAGGTGCTTTTGAGGCTAGAGTGCGCAGGAAAGCAGAGAGGGCCAAATTGTCTGGGGCATTTGAAGGGGTTCCAGGAGGCAGTGAGGACCAGCATGACTTTTCCCCGCTGGCACCTTTGCTGTGGCAGCAAAAGCTGGACGTTTGTCTTTTTTCCTCCGGAGGGCGCCAAAAGTGAAAAAAGGTGCTTTTGAGGCTAGAGTGCGCAGGAAAGCAGAGAGGGCCAAATTGTCTGGGGCATTTGAAGGGGTTCCAGGAGGCAGTGAGGACCAGCATCATTTTTCCCCGCTGGCACCTTTGCTGTGGCAGCAAAAGCTGGACGTTTTTTTTTTTTTCTTCTGGGGGGCGCCGAAAGTGAAAAAAGGTGCTTTTGAGGCTAGAGTGCGCAGGAAAGCAGAGAGGGCCAAATTGTCTGGGGCATTTGAAGGGGTTCCAGGAGGCAGTGAGGACCAGCATCACTTTTCCCCGCTGGCACCTTTGCTGTGGCAGCAAAAGCTGGACGTTTGTCTTTTTTCCTCTGGGGGGCGCCGAAAGTGAAAACCGGTGTTTTTGAGGCTAGAGTGCGCAGGAAAGCAGAGAGGGCCAAATTGTCTGGGGCATTTGAAGGGGTTCCAGGAGGCAGTGAGGACCAGCATCACTTTTCCCCGCTGGCACCTTTGCTGTGGCAGCAAAAGCTGGACGTTTGTCTTTTTTGCTCCAAACAGCGCTGATAGTGAAAAAAGGTGCTTTTGAGGCTAGAGTGCGCAGGAAAGCAGAGAGGGCCAAATTGTCTGGGGCATTTGAAGGGGTTCCAGGAGGCAGTGAGGACCAGCATCACTTTTCCCCGCTGGCACCTTTGCTGTGGCAGCAAAAGCTGGACGTTTGTCTTTTTTCTTCTGGGGGGCGCCGAAAGTGAAAAAAGGTGCTTTTGAGGCTAGAGTGCGCAGGAAAGCAGAGAGGGCCAAATTGTCTGGGGCATTTGAAGGGGTTCCAGGAGGCAGTGAGGACCAGCATCACTTTTCCCCGCTGGCACCTTTGCTGTGGCAGCAAAAGCTGGACGTTTGTCTTTTTTGCTCCGGAGGGCGCCAAAAGTGAAAAAAGGTGCTTTTGAGGCTAGAGTGCGCAGGAAAGCAGAGAGGGCCAAATTGTCTGGGGCATTTGAAGGGGTTCCAGGAGGCAGTGAGGACCAGCATCACTTTTCCCCGCTGGCACCTTTGCTGTGGCAGCAAAAGCTGGACGTTTGTCTTTTTTGCTCCGGAGGGCGCCGAAAGTGAAAAAAGGTGCTTTTGAGGCTAGAGTGCGCAGGAAAGCAGAGAGGGCCAAATTGTCTGGGGCATTTGAAGGGGTTCCAGGAGGCAGTGAGGACCAGCATGACTTTTCCCCGCTGGCACCTTTGCTGTGGCAGCAAAAGCTGGACGTTTGTCTTTTTTCCTCTGGGGGGCGCCGAAAGTGAAAACCGGTGTTTTTGAGGCTAGAGTGCGCAGGAAAGCAGAGAGGGCCAAATTGTCTGGGGCATTTGAAGGGGTTCCAGGAGGCAGTGAGGACCAGCATGACTTTTCCCCGCTGGCACCTTTGCTGTGGCAGCAAAAGCTGGACGTTTGTCTTTTTTGCTCCAAGCAGCGGCGAAAGTGAAAAAAGGTGCTTTTGAGGCTAGAGTGCGCAGGAAAGCAGAGGGCCAAATTGTGTGGGGCATTTGAAGGGGTTCCAGGAGGCAGTGAGGACCAGCATCACTTTTCCCCGCTGGCACCTTTGCTGTGGCAGCAAAAGCTGGACGTTTGTCTTTTTTGCTCCAAGCAGCAGCGAAAGTGAAAAAAGGTGCTTTTGAGGCTAGAGTGCGCAGTAAAGCAGAGGGCCAAATTGTCTGGGGCATTTGAAGGGGTTCCAGGAGGCAGTGAGGACCAGCATGACTTTTCCCCGCTGGCACCTTTGCTGTGGCAGCAAAAGCTGGACGTTTGTCTTTTTTCCTCTGGGGGGCGCCGAAAGTGAAAACCGCTGTTTTTGAGGCTAGAGTGCGCAGGAAAGCAGAGAGGGCCAAATTGTCTGGGGCATTTGAAGGGGTTCCAGGAGGCAGTGAGGACCAGCATCACTTTTCCCCGCTGGCACCTTTGCTGTGGCAGCAAAAGCTGGACGTTTGTCTTTTTTCCTCCGGAGGGCGCTGATAGTGAAAACCGGTGCTTTTGAGGCTAGAGTGCGCAGGAAAGCAGAGAGGGCCAAATTGTCTGGGGCATTTGAAGGGGTTCCAGGAGGCAGTGAGGACCAGCATCACTTTTCCCCGCTGGCACCTTTGCTGTGGCAGCAAAAGCTGGACGTTTGTCTTTTTTCCTCTGGGGGGCGCCGAAAGTGTAATCCGGTGTTTTTGAGGCTAGAGTGCGCAGGAAAGCAGAGAGGGCCAAATTGTCTGGGGCATTTGAAGGGGTTCCAGGAGGCAGTGAGGACCAGCATCACTTTTCCCCGCTGGCACCTTTGCTGTGGCAGCAAAAGCTGGACGTTTGTCTTTTTTGCTCCAAACAGCGCTGAAAGTGAAAACCGGTGTTTTTGAGGCTAGAGTGCGCAGGAAAGCAGAGAGGGCCAAATTGTCTGGGGCATTTGACGGGGTTCCAGGAGGCAGTGAGGACCAGCATCACTTTTCCCCGCTGGCACCTTTGCTGTGGCAGCAAAAGCTGGACGTTTGTCTTTTTTCCTCTGGGGGGCGCCGAAAGTGAAAAAAGGTGCTTTTGAGGCTAGAGTGCGCAGGAAAGCAGAGAGGGCCAAATTGTCTGGGGCATTTGAAGGGGTTCCAGGAGGCAGTGAGGACCAGCATGACTTTTCCCCGCTGGCACCTTTGCTGTGGCAGCAAAAGCTGGACGTTTGTC
Source organism: Vanellus vanellus (assembly GCF_965231255.1). NCBI lineage: Eukaryota > Metazoa > Chordata > Aves > Charadriiformes > Charadriidae > Vanellus > Vanellus vanellus. The sequence continues at coordinate 11,645 of NW_028128625.1, read as the reverse complement.
TTTTTTCCTCCGGAGGGCGCTGATAGTGAAAAAAGGTGCTTTTGAGGCTAGAGTGCGCAGGAAAGCAGAGAGGGCCAAATTGTCTGGGGCATTTGAAGGGGTTCCAGGAGGCAGTGAGGACCAACCACACTTTTCCCCGCTGGCACCTTTGCTGTGGCAGCAAAAGCTGGACGTTTGTCTTTTTTCCTCTGGGGGGCGCCGAAAGTGAAAAAAGGTGCTTTTGAGGCTAGAGTGCGCAGGAAAGCAGAGAGGGCCAAATTGTCTGGGGCATTTGAAGGGGTTCCAGGAGGCAGTGAGGACCAGCATCACTTTTCCCCGCTGGCACCTTTGCTGTGGCAGCAAAAGCTGGACGTTTTTCTTTTTTCCTCCGGAGGGCGCCAAAAGTGAAAAAAGGTGCTTTTGAGGCTAGAGTGCGCAGGAAAGCAGAGAGGGCCAAATTGTCTGGGGCATTTGAAGGGGTTCCAGGAGGCAGTGAGGACCAGCATCACTTTTCCCCGCTGGCACCTTTGCTGTGGCAGCAAAAGCTGGACGTTTTTTTTTTTTCTTCTGGGGGGCGCCGAAAGTGAAAAAAGGTGCTTTTGAGGCTAGAGTGCGCAGGAAAGCAGAGAGGGCCAAATTGTCTGGGGCATTTGAAGGGGTTCCAGGAGGCAGTGAGGACCAGCATCACTTTTCCCCGCTGGCACCTTTGCTGTGGCAGCAAAAGCTGGACGTTTGTCTTTTTTCCTCTGGGGGGCGCCGAAAGTGAAAACCGGTGTTTTTGAGGCTAGAGTGCGCAGGAAAGCAGAGAGGGCCAAATTGTCTGGGGCATTTGAAGGGGTTCCAGGAGGCAGTGAGGACCAGCATCACTTTTCCCCGCTGGCACCTTTGCTGTGGCAGCAAAAGCTGGACGTTTGTCTTTTTTCCTCCGGAGGGCGCCGAAAGTGAAATAGGTGCTTTTGAGGCTAGAGTGCGCAGGAAAGCAGAGAGGGCCAAATTGTCTGGGGCATTTGAAGGGGTTCCAGGAGGCAGTGAGGACCAGCATCACTTTTCCCCGCTGGCACCTTTGCTGTGGCAGCAAAAGCTGGACGTTTGTCTTTTTTCCTCTGGGGGGCGCCGAAAGTGAAAAAAGGTGCTTTTGAGGCTAGAGTGCGCAGGAAAGCAGAGAGGGCCAAATTGTCTGGGGCATTTGAAGGGGTTCCAGGAGGCAGTGAGGACCAGCATCACTTTTCCCCGCTGGCACCTTTGCTGTGGCAGCAAAAGCTGGACGTTTGTCTTTTTTCCTCTGGGGGGCGCCGAAAGTGAAAACCGGTGTTTTTGAGGCTAGAGTGCACAGGAAAGCAGAGAGGGCCAAATTGTCTGGGGCATTTGAAGGGGTTCCAGGAGGCAGTGAGGACCAGCATCACTTTTCCCCGCTGGCACCTTTGCTGTGGCAGCAAAAGCTGGACGTTTGTCTTTTTTCCTCTGGGGGGCGCCGAAAGTGAAAACCGGTGTTTTTGAGGCTAGAGTGCGCAGGAAAGCAGAGAGGGCCAAATTGTCTGGGGCATTTGACGGGGTTGGTTCCAGGAGGCAGTGAGGACCAGCATGACTTTTCCCCGCTGGCACCTTTGCTGTGGCAGCAAAAGCTGGACGTTTGTCTTTTTTCCTCTGGGGGGCGCCGAAAGTGAAAAAAGGTGCTTTTGAGGCTAGAGTGCGCAGGAAAGCAGAGAGGGCCAAATTGTCTGGGGCATTTGAAGGGGTTCCAGGAGGCAGTGAGGACCAGCATCACTTTTCCCCGCTGGCACCTTTGCTGTGGCAGCAAAAGCTGGACGTTTGTCTTTTTTTCCTCCGGAGGGTGCCGAAAGTGAAAAAAGGTGCTTTTGAGGCTAGAGTCCGCAGGAAAGCAGAGAGGGCCAAATTGTCTGGGGCATTTGAAGGGGTTCCAGGAGGCAGTGAGGACCAGCATCACTTTTCCCCGCTGGCACCTTTGCTGTGGCAGCAAAAGCTGGACGTTTGTCTTTTTTCCTCTGGGGGCGCCGAAAGTGAAAAAAGGTGCTTTTGAGGCTAGAGTGCGCAGGAAAGCAGAGAGGGCCAAATTGTCTGGGGCATTTGAAGGGGTTCCAGGAGGCAGTGAGGACCAGCATGACTTTTCCCCGCTGGCACCTTTGCTGTGGCAGCAAAAGCTGGACGTTTGTCTTTTTTCCTCCGGAGGGCGCCGAAAGTGAAAAAGGTGCTTTTGAGGCTAGAGTCAGCAGAAAGCAGAGAGGGCCAAATTGTCTGGGCATTTGAAGGGGTTCCAGGAGGCAGTGAGGACCAGCATCATCTTTCCCCGCTGGCACCTTTGCTGTGGCAGCAAAAGCTGGACGTTTGTCTTTTTTCCTCTGGGGGGCGCCGAAAGTGAAAACCGGTGTTTTTGAGGCTAGAGTGCGCAGGAAAGCAGAGAGGGCCAAATTGTCTGGGGCATTTGAAGGGGTTCCAGGAGGCAGTGAGGACCAGCATCACTTTTCCCCGCTGGCACCTTTGCTGTGGCAGCAAAAGCTGGACGTTTTTTTTTTTTCTTCTGGGGGGCGCCGAAAGTGAAAAAAGGTGCTTTTGAGGCTAGAGTGCGCAGGAAAGCAGAGAGGGCCAAATTGTCTGGGGCATTTGAAGGGGTTCTAGGAGGCAGTGAGGACCAGCATCACTTTTCCCCGCTGGCACCTTTGCTGTGGCAGCAAAAGCTGGACGTTTGTCTTCTTTGCTCCAAACAGCGCTGATAGTGAAAAAAGGTGTTTTTGAGGCTAGAGTGCGCAGGAAAGCAGAGAGGGCCAAATTGTCTGGGGCATTTGAAGGGGTTCCAGGAGGCAGTGAGGACCAGCATCACTTTTCCCCGCTGGCACCTTTGCTGTGGCAGCAAAAGCTGGACGTTTGTCTTTTTTCCTCCGGAGGGCGCTGATAGTGAAAACGGTGCTTTTGAGGCTAGAGTGCGCAGGAAAGCAGAGAGGGCCAAATTGTCTGGGGCATTTGAAGGGGTTCCAGGAGGCAGTGAGGACCAGCATCACTTTTCCCCGCTGGCACCTTTGCTGTGGCAGCAAAAGCTGGACGTTTGTCTTTTTTCCTCTGGGGGGCGCCGAAAGTGTAATCCGGTGTTTTTGAGGCTAGAGTGCGCAGGAAAGCAGAGAGGGCCAAATTGTCTGGGGCATTTGAAGGGGTTCCAGGAGGCAGTGAGGACCAGCATCACTTTTCCCCGCTGGCACCTTTGCTGTGGCAGCAAAAGCTGGACGTTTGTCTTTTTTGCTCCAAACAGCGCTGAAAGTGAAAACCGGTGTTTTGAGGCTAGAGTGCGCAGGAAAGCAGAGAGGGCCAAATTGTCTGGGGCATTTGACGGGGTTCCAGGAGGCAGTGAGGACCAGCATCACTTTTCCCCGCTGGCACCTTTGCTGTGGCAGCAAAAGCTGGACGTTTGTCTTTTTTCCTCTGGGGGGCGCCGAAAGTGAAAAAAGGTGCTTTTGAGGCTAGAGTGCGCAGGAAAGCAGAGAGGGCCAAATTGTCTGGGGCATTTGAAGGGGTTCCAGGAGGCAGTGAGGACCAGCATGACTTTTCCCCGCTGGCACCTTTGCTGTGGCAGCAAAAGCTGGACGTTTGTCTTTTTTCCTCCGGAGGGCGCTGATAGTGAAAAAAGGTGCTTTTGAGGCTAGAGTGCGCAGGAAAGCAGAGAGGGCCAAATTGTCTGGGGCATTTGAAGGGGTTCCAGGAGGCAGTGAGGACCAACCACACTTTTCCCCGCTGGCACCTTTGCTGTGGCAGCAAAAGCTGGACGTTTGTCTTTTTTCCTCTGGGGGGCGCCGAAAGTGAAAAAAGGTGCTTTTGAGGCTAGAGTGCGCAGGAAAGCAGAGAGGGCCAAATTGTCTGGGGCATTTGAAGGGGTTCCAGGAGGCAGTGAGGACCAGCATCACTTTTCCCCGCTGGCACCTTTGCTGTGGCAGCAAAAGCTGGACGTTTTTCTTTTTTCCTCCGGAGGGCGCCAAAAGTGAAAAAAGGTGCTTTTGAGGCTAGAGTGCGCAGGAAAGCAGAGAGGGCCAAATTGTCTGGGGCATTTGAAGGGGTTCCAGGAGGCAGTGAGGACCAGCATCACTTTTCCCCGCTGGCACCTTTGCTGTGGCAGCAAAAGCTGGACGTTTTTTTTTTTTCTTCTGGGGGGCGCCGAAAGTGAAAAAAGGTGCTTTTGAGGCTAGAGTGCGCAGGAAAGCAGAGAGGGCCAAATTGTCTGGGGCATTTGAAGGGGTTCCAGGAGGCAGTGAGGACCAGCATCACTTTTCCCCGCTGGCACCTTTGCTGTGGCAGCAAAAGCTGGACGTTTGTCTTTTTTCCTCTGGGGGGCGCCGAAAGTGAAAACCGGTGTTTTTGAGGCTAGAGTGCGCAGGAAAGCAGAGAGGGCCAAATTGTCTGGGGCATTTGAAGGGGTTCCAGGAGGCAGTGAGGACCAGCATCACTTTCCCCGCTGGCACCTTTGCTGTGGCAGCAAAAGCTGGACGTTTGTCTTTTTTCCTCCGGAGGGCGCCGAAAGTGAAAATAGGTGCTTTTGAGGCTAGAGTGCGCAGGAAAGCAGAGAGGGCCAAATTGTCTGGGGCATTTGAAGGGGTTCCAGGAGGCAGTGAGGACCAGCATGACTTTTCCCCGCTGGCACCTTTGCTGTGGCAGCAAAAGCTGGACGTTTGTCTTTTTTCCTCTGGGGGGCGCCGAAAGTGAAAAAAGGTGCTTTTGAGGCTAGAGTGCGCAGGAAAGCAGAGAGGGCCAAATTGTCTGGGGCATTTGAAGGGGTTCCAGGAGGCAGTGAGGACCAGCATCACTTTTCCCCGCTGGCACCTTTGCTGTGGCAGCAAAAGCTGGACGTTTGTCTTTTTTCCTCTGGGGGGCGCCGAAAGTGAAAACCGGTGTTTTTGAGGCTAGAGTGCACAGGAAAGCAGAGAGGGCCAAATTGTCTGGGGCATTTGAAGGGGTTCCAGGAGGCAGTGAGGACCAGCATCACTTTTCCCCGCTGGCACCTTTGCTGTGGCAGCAAAAGCTGGACGCTTGTCTTTTTTGCTCCAAACAGCGCTGAAAGTGAAAACCGGTGTTTTTGAGGCTAGAGTGCGCAGGAAAGCAGAGAGGGCCAAATTGTCTGGGGCATTTGAAGGGGTTCCAGGAGGCAGTGAGGACCAGCATCACTTTTCCCCGCTGGCACCTTTGCTGTGGCAGCAAAAGCTGGACGTTTGTCTTTTTTCCTCTGGGGGGCGCCGAAAGTGAAAACCGGTGTTTTTGAGGCTAGAGTGCGCAGGAAAGCAGAGAGGGCCAAATTGTCTGGGGCATTTGACGGGGTTCCAGGAGGCAGTGAGGACCAGCATGACTTTTCCCCGCTGGCACCTTTGCTGTGGCAGCAAAAGCTGGACGTTTGTCTTTTTTCCTCTGGGGGGCGCCGAAAGTGAAAAAAGGTGCTTTTGAGGCTAGAGTGCGCAGGAAAGCAGAGAGGGCCAAATTGTCTGGGGCATTTGAAGGGGTTCCAGGAGGCAGTGAGGACCAGCATCACTTTTCCCCGCTGGCACCTTTGCTGTGGCAGCAAAAGCTGGACGTTTGTCTTTTTTCCTCCGGAGGGTGCCGAAAGTGAAAAAAGGTGCTTTTGAGGCTAGAGTCCGCAGGAAAGCAGAGAGGGCCAAATTGTCTGGGGCATTTGAAGGGGTTCCAGGAGGCAGTGAGGACCAGCATCACTTTTCCCCGCTGGCACCTTTGCTGTGGCAGCAAAAGCTGGACGTTTGTCTTTTTTCCTCTGGGGGGCGCCGAAAGTGAAAAAAGGTGCTTTTGAGTCTAGAGTGCGCAGGAAAGCAGAGAGGGCCAAATTGTCTGGGGCATTTGAAGGGGTTCCAGGAGGCAGTGAGGACCAGCATGACTTTTCCCCGCTGGCACCTTTGCTGTGGCAGCAAAAGCTGGACGTTTGTCTTTTTTCCTCCGGAGGGCGCCGAAAGTGAAAAAAGGTGCTTTTGAGGCTAGAGTCAGCAGGAAAGCAGAGAGGGCCAAATTGTCTGGGGCATTTGAAGGGGTTCCAGGAGGCAGTGAGGACCAGCATCATCTTTCCCCGCTGGCACCTTTGCTGTGGCAGCAAAAGCTGGACGTTTGTCTTTTTTCCTCTGGGGGGCGCCGAAAGTGAAAACCGGTGTTTTTTGAGGCTAGAGTGCGCAGGAAAGCAGAGAGGGCCAAATTGTCTGGGGCATTTGAAGGGGTTCCAGGAGGCAGTGAGGACCAGCATCACTTTTCCCCGCTGGCACCTTTGCTGTGGCAGCAAAAGCTGGACGTTTTTTTTTTTTCTTCTGGGGGGCGCCGAAAGTGAAAAAAGGTGCTTTTGAGGCTAGAGTGCGCAGGAAAGCAGAGAGGGCCAAATTGTCTGGGGCATTTGAAGGGGTTCTAGGAGGCAGTGAGGACCAGCATCACTTTTCCCCGCTGGCACCTTTGCTGTGGCAGCAAAAGCTGGACGTTTGTCTTCTTTTGCTCCAAACAGCGCTGATAGTGAAAAAAGGTGTTTTTGAGGCTAGAGTGCGCAGGAAAGCAGAGAGGGCCAAATTGTCTGGGGGCATTTGAAGGGGTTCCAGGAGGCAGTGAGGACCAGCATGACTTTTCCCCGCTGGCACCTTTGCTGTGGCAGCAAAAGCTGGACGTTTGTCTTTTTTGCTCCGGAGGGCGCCGAAAGTGAAAAAAGGTGCTTTTGAGGCTAGAGTGCGCAGGAAAGCAGAGAGGGCCAAATTGTCTGGGGCATTTGAAGGGGTTCCAGGAGGCAGTGAGGACCAGCATGACTTTTCCCCGCTGGCACCTTTGCTGTGGCAGCAAAAGCTGGACGTTTGTCTTTTTTCCTCTGGAGGGCGCCGAAAGTGAAAAAAGGTGGTTTTGAGGCTAGAGTGCGCAGGAAAGCAGAGAGGGCCAAATTGTCTGGGGCATTTGAAGGGGTTCCAGGAGGCAGTGAGGACCAGCATCACTTTTCCCCGCTGGCACCTTTGCTGTGGCAGCAAAAGCTGGACGTTTGTCTTTTTTCCTCTGGGGGGCGCCGAAAGTGAAAAAAGGTGCTTTTGAGGCTAGAGTGTGCAGGAAAGTAAAGAGGGCCAAATTGTCTGGGGCATTTGAAGGGGTTCCAGGAGGCAGTGAGGACCAGCATGACTTTTCCCCGCTGGCACCTTTGCTGTGGCAGCAAAAGCTGGACGTTTGTCTTTTTTCCTCCGGAGGGCGCCGAAAGTGAAATAGGTGCTTTTGAGGCTAGAGTGCGCAGGAAAGCAGAGAGGGCCAAATTGTCTGGGGCATTTGAAGGGGTTCCAGGAGGCAGTGAGGACCAGCATCACTTTTCCCCGCTGGCACCTTTGCTGTGGCAGCAAAAGCTGGACGTTTGTCTTTTTTGCTCCGAAGGGCGCCGAAAGTGAAATCCGGTGTTTTTGAGGCTAGAGTGCGCAGGAAAGCAGAGAGGGCCAAATTGTCTGGGGCATTTGACGGGGTTCCAGGAGGCAGTGAGGACCAGCATGACTTTTCCCCGCTGGCACCTTTGCTGTGGCAGCAAAAGCTGGACGTTTGTCTTTTTTCCTCTGGGGGGCGCCGAAAGTGAAAACCGGTGTTTTTGAGGCTAGAGTGCGCAGGAAAGCAGAGAGGGCCAAATTGTCTGGGGCATTTGAAGGGGTTCCAGGAGGCAGTGAGGACCAGCATCACTTTTCCCCGCTGGCACCTTTGCTGTGGCAGCAAAAGCTGGACGTTTGTCTTTTTTGCTCCAAACAGCGCTGATAGTGAAAAAAGGTGCTTTTGAGGCTAGAGTGCGCAGGAAAGCAGAGAGGGCCAAATTGTCTGGGGCATTTGAAGGGGTTCCAGGAGGCAGTGAGGACCAGCATCACTTTTCCCCGCTGGCACCTTTGCTGTGGCAGCAAAAGCTGGACGTTTGTCTTTTTTCCTCTGGGGGGCGCCGAAAGTGAAAAAAGGTGCTTTTGAGGCTAGAGTGCGCAGGAAAGCAGAGGAGGGCCAAATTGTCTGGGGCATTTGAAGGGGTTCCAGGAGGCAGTGAGGACCAGCATCACTTTTCCCCGCTGGCACCTTTGCTGTGGCAGCAAAAGCTGGACGTTTGTCTTTTTTGCTCCAAACAGCGCTGATAGTGAAAAAAGGTGCTTTTGAGGCTAGAGTGCGCAGGAAAGCAGAGAGGGCCAAATTGTCTGGGGCATTTGAAGGGGTTCCAGGAGGCAGTGAGGACCAGCATGACTTTTCCCCGCTGGCACCTTTGCTGTGGCAGCAAAAGCTGGACGTTTTTTTTTTTTCTTCTAGGGGGGCGCCGAAAGTGAAAAAAGGTGCTTTTGAGGCTAGAGTGCGCAGGAAAGCAGAGAGGGCCAAATTGTCTGGGGCATTTGAAGGGGTTCCAGGAGGCAGTGAGGACCAGCATGACTTTTCCCCGCTGGCACCTTTGCTGTGGCAGCAAAAGCTGGACGTTTGTCTTTTTTCCTCTGGGGGGCGCGAAAGTGAAAAAAGGTGTTTTTGAGGCTAGAGTGCGCAGGAAAGCAGAGAGGGCCAAATTGTCTGGGGCATTTGAAGGGGTTCCAGGAGGCAGTGAGGACCAGCATCACTTTTCCCCGCTGGCACCTTTGCTGTGGCAGCAAAAGCTGGACGTTTGTCTTTTTTGCTCCAAACAGCGCTGATAGTGAAAAAAGGTGCTTTTGAGGCTAGAGTGCGCAGGAAAGCAGAGAGGGCCAAATTGTCTGGGGCATTTGAAGGGGTTCCAGGAGGCAGTGAGGACCAGCATCACTTTTCCCCGCTGGACCTTTGCTGTGGCAGCAAAAGCTGGACGTTTGTCTTTTTTCCTCTGGGGGGCGCCGAAAGTGAAAAAAGGTGCTTTTGAGGCTAGAGTGCGCAGGAAAGCAGAGAGGGCCAAATTGTCTGGGGCATTTGAAGGGGTTCCAGGAGGCAGTGAGGACCAGCATCACTTTTCCCCGCTGGCACCTTTGCTGTGGCAGCAAAAGCTGGACGTTTGTCTTTTTTTCCTCCGGAGGGCGCTGATAGTGAAAAAAGGTGCTTTTGAGGCTAGAGTGCGCAGGAAAAGCAGAGAGGGGCCAAATTGTCTGGGGCATTTGAAGGGGTTCCAGGAGGCAGTGAGGACCAGCATCACTTTTCCCCGCTGGCACCTTTGCTGTGGCAGCAAAAGCTGGACGTTTTTTTTTTTTTCTTCTGGGGGGCGCCGAAAGTGAAAAAAGGTGCTTTTGAGGCTAGAGTGCGCAGGAAAGCAGAGAGGGCCAAATTGTCTGGGGCATTTGAAGGGGTTCCAGGAGGCAGTGAGGACCAGCATCACTTTTCCCCGCTGGCACCTTTGCTGTGGCAGCAAAAGCTGGACGTTTGTCTTTTTTCCTCTGGGGGGCGCCGAAAGTGAAAACCGGTGTTTTTGAGGCTAGAGTGCGCAGGAAAGCAGAGAGGGCCAAATTGTCTGGGGCATTTGAAGGGGTTCCAGGAGGCAGTGAGGACCAGCATCACTTTTCCCCGCTGGCACCTTTGCTGTGGCAGCAAAAGCTGGACGTTTGTCTTTTTTCCTCTGGGGGGCGCCGAAAGTGAAAAAAGGTGCTTTTGAGGCTAGAGTGCGCAGGAAAGCAGAGAGGGCCAAATTGTCTGGGGCATTTGAAGGGGTTCCAGGAGGCAGTGAGGACCAGCATCACTTTTCCCCGCTGGCACCTTTGCTGTGGCAGCAAAAGCTGGACGTTTGTCTTTTTTGCTCCAAGCAGCGGTGAAAGTGAAAAAAGGTGCTTTTGAGGCTAGAGTGCGCAGGAAAGCAGAGAGGGCCAAATTGTCTGGGGCATTTGAAGGGGTTCCAGGAGGCAGTGAGGACCAGCATCACTTTTCCCCGCTGGCACCTTTGCTGTGGCAGCAAAAGCTGGACGTTTGTCTTTTTTGCTCCGGAGGGCGCTGATAGTGAAAAAAGGTGCTTTTGAGGCTAGAGTGCGCAGGAAAGCAGAGAGGGCCAAATTGTCTGGGGCATTTGAAGGGGTTCCAGGAGGCAGTGAGGACCAGCATCACTTTTCCCCGCTGGCACCTTTGCTGTGGCAGCAAAAGCTGGACGTTTTTTTTTTCTTCTGGGGGGCGCCGAAAGTGAAAAAAGGTGTTTTTGAGGCTAGAGTGCGCAGGAAAGCAGAGAGGGCCAAATTGTCTGGGGCATTTGAAGGGGTTCCAGGAGGCAGTGAGGACCAGCATCACTTTTCCCCGCTGGCACCTTTGCTGTGGCAGCAAAAGCTGGACGTTTGTCTTTTTTCCTCTGGGGGGCGCCGAAAGTGAAAACCGGTGTTTTTGAGGCTAGAGTGCGCAGGAAAGCAGAGAGGGCCAAATTGTCTGGGGCATTTGAAGGGGTTCCAGGAGGCAGTGAGGACCAGCATCACTTTTCCCCGCTGGCACCTTTGCTGTGGCAGCAAAAGCTGGACGTTTGTCTTTTTTCCTCTGGGGGGCGCCGAAAGTGAAAAAAGGTGCTTTTGAGGCTAGAGTGCGCAGGAAAGTAGAGAGGGCCAAATTGTCTGGGGCATTTGAAGGGGTTCCAGGAGGCAGTGAGGACCAGCATCACTTTTCCCCGCTGGCACCTTTGCTGTGGCAGCAAAAGCTGGACGTTTGTCTTTTTTCCTCTGGGGGGCGCCGAAAGTGAAAACCGGTGTTTTTGAGGCTAGAGTGCGCAGGAAAGCAGAGAGGGCCAAATTGTCTGGGGCATTTGAAGGGGTTCCAGGAGGCAGTGAGGACCAGCATCACTTTTCCCCGCTGGCACCTTTGCTGTGGCAGCAAAAGCTGGACGTTTGTCTTTTTTGCTCCAAGCAGCGGTGAAAGTGAAAAAAGGTGCTTTTGAGGCTAGAGTGCGCAGGAAAGCAGAGAGGGCCAAATTGTCTGGGGCATTTGAAGGGGTTCCAGGAGGCAGTGAGGACCAGCATCACTTTTCCCCGCTGGCACCTTTGCTGTGGCAGCAAAAGCTGGACGTTTGTCTTTTTTGCTCCAAGCAGCGGCGAAAGTGAAAAAAGGTGCTTTTGAGGCTAGAGTGCGCAGGAAAGTAGAGAGAGCCAAATTGTCTGGGGCATTTGAAGGGGTTCCAGGAGGCAGTGAGGACCAGCATCACTTTTCCCCGCTGGCACCTTTGCTGTGGCAGCAAAAGCTGGACGTTTGTCTTTTTTCCTCTGGGGGCGCCGAAAGTGAAAACCGGTGTTTTTGAGGCTAGAGTGCGCAGGAAAGCAGAGAGGGCCAATTGTCTGGGGCATTTGAAGGGGTTCCAGGAGGCAGTGAGGACCAGCATCACTTTTCCCGCTGGCACCTTTGCTGTGGCAGCAAAAGCTGGACGTTTGTCTTCTTTGCTCCAAACAGCGCTGATAGTGAAAAAAGGTGTTTTTGAGGCTAGAGTGCGCAGGAAAGCAGAGAGGGCCAAATTGTCTGGGGCATTTGAAGGGTTCCAGGAGGCAGTGAGGACCAGCATGACTTTTCCCCGCTGGCACCTTTGCTGTGGCAGCAAAAGCTGGACGTTTGTCTTTTTTGCTCCGGAGGGCGCCGAAAGTGAAAAAAGGTGCTTTTGAGGCTAGAGTGCGCAGGAAAGCAGAGAGGGCCCAAATTGTCTGGGGCATTTGAAGGGGTTCCAGGAGGGCAGTGAGGGACCAGCATGACTTTTCCCCGCTGGCACCTTTGCTGTGGCAGCAAAAGCTGGACGTTTGTCTTTTTTCCTC